>NC_045162.1:25449428-25511928 GCF_900700415.2 Clupea harengus | reverse complement strand
CATAAACATTCCCGTCGATGGAGAATTCCGTCCTCGTTTTTGAAATGACTCAGGCTGCGTCGGGGGAATCATTTATGGAAAAACGGCGAACCCTGGGAGCATCCATAATTGATCGATCAACACATCCACCAGGAGATCAAATCCCTGGCAATACCCCACCCCCCCGCCCGTCCCCAACACCTCAGCTTAGTTAACCTGTGATCATGACGGCGCTAATGGATTAGCCGGCTAAAAATAACACTGCCGGTCCAAATGTGCCAACATGGTGGCATTCGGCTCAAATGGCCATGGCATTTGCAAAGTCTATTAATTGTGCATTTTCTTTTTGATTGATCTGACATGGTGCGTCAGAGAATGTCACTCTCTTTTTTGTCTTAATCTGTAACACGATGAGCGTGTGTTTAGATCACACAAGGACTTGGAGCACTCAGGGCTATCTAGTCTCACCAGGCCTCATTGTGTCGCCGAAGTAAATGATTAATGTCAGCTGTTCCTCCGCTGACCTTGTTTGTTTAAAGACTTGTACCTGACAACTCTAAACCCATTCGCCCTTTAAAAAGAAAACCATCACTGCCAATCCATGGATGAGTCTCCGGTTTCAGTTGTGCCCAGTGTGGGCAGACTAATGACTCCTGGGATATGTTAAGCATATTTAACAAACTTTCCACGTACTGTCATGGAAGGTGAAGAGGAGGAAGAAGAAGAAAAAGAAGAAGAAGAAGAAGAAGAAGAGGAAAGAAAGACGACGGAGGAGGAGGCGAAAGAGAAGGAAAGAGGAAAGCAAAAAAACGAGAAGAAAGAGGAAGAGACGAGGTGATGATGTCATGCTTTATGGTCCTCAACAACTTGAAGACAAATATTTTCCTTGGCACCACAAGCCCTCCACTGAACTTTCTACTCGATTCACTTTCAGACTCAAGGGAACCACACCAAAACACCCCAGCGAGGGGAAGCCGCAGAGAGGCAGCCCCGCTACTTCAAAGCATGCTGCTGACTGAGGGAGGTGACTTTGTGCAAAAAAAGCAAAAAGAAACCCATCAGTCCCCAACGTGGCCCTTCATGTCGACCGCCAAATTTGAAGGGATCCTCGGGGGTGAAGGGGAGGATATTGCCGGCGGGCTCATATTTTATTCCTCTGTCAGCCTGCTATCTCTCAGCAAGTCTGGGTGACAGAATCAGAGAGACGCCCCCCCCCCCCCCCCCCCCCCCCCCCACCCCCACCTCCTCTGCAGATTTAGTCCCTGGAGGGATAAGTTGGCCAGGGAAGGAGCAAGATGTAAAAAAGAGTGATGAGGCTGTAATCCTTGTTAAAGTTTGCAAAACTCTGTGACTGTTTAATTTGCCCCGTAACTAGAGTTGCACCAGTGTCTCACACAATGTCTTAATGACTGAACTTCTTGCACCTAACCTGCCACAATCATTGAATCGCTGCACAGTGAATGTAAATGCTGTAGCAATGCTACTTTTTTTTTGCTAATTTTGCAGGTTAGTGTAAAATATTATGGTCCACTTTTATGTAAAATGCAGACACGTGTGCTAGCAGAATGTATACAAAACACTGGTAAGACTAACTGTTGGCCAGACAGAAGCCTACAACAGTGTTACACATCCGGAAACATCTCATCTGTTTGCTGTTTTGTGTGTGTCAAAGGGTGAGTGTGTGTGTGTGTGTGTGTGTGTGTGTGTGTGTGAGAGAGAGTGTGCGTGCATGAGTGAGTATGTGTGGAATTGCTCTCTTGAATAGAATTGACGAGTTACACCATAAATCTGTCCCTCATCAGGGACACATAATGAAAAGGAGCCCCCCCCCCAACCCCCACCCCCCCCCTCAATCATAAAACATCTGTAACAGCTCCATCCGCCACCAACGCGTAATGGGGTAATTACTGGTGGGAGGGAGGGGACAGGCAACAGCATGAGGGCCTCCTGAGTCCTCTTTCTGCACATCTCTCTCCCGAATAGCTAGTGTGTGTGTGTGTGTGTGTGTGTGTGTGTGTTTTTGTGTGTGTGTGTGTGTGTGTGTGTGTGTGTGTTGGCACTTTGGTTTCCAGTGTCTATCGTCACCTCATGGAAAAGAACAAGAAAAGTCATTGTGAGTGTATGATGATTACCAATAATGCCAATTATATGGATATTATCCAAGGTGTTTCATGGACACATTTTTGTAGATCTGGTCAATTATATTGCTATATATATATCCGGTATATTCAGGACACTTGTGTTTGCACGTGACCAACACAGACAGAGAAGCACAAGGGGTGTGACACAGGGGTCACAGGAAAGAGAGAGGGAGAGAAAAGAAAGACCTGACTGAACTGAGTGTGACCAACACTGACCTCAGGAACACACAATCTGCTTCACACTCCAACACCCCCCTCAACACACACACACACACACACAGACACACACACACACACACACACACACACACACACACACACCCTCCCTCCTCTCCCTTCTTTCCCCCTCACCCCTCCCCAACCCCTATGTGATGATAAGCCTCGCTCATCCGATCTGAAATTGCATTATTGATGTCTGATCTTTTCTGGGGGTTTGGCCCGTGCAGTGCATCTTCCACACCTCGTAATCAAGCGTAATTGAAGGTTAACTGTATTCCGCCAGGCCTGAAACGCTAGACAGGTAAGCCGCCACTCCGCCTCATGATTAATGTAGGCTCCCAACGATCGTGGGGGCTGTGACCTTTTGAGACACCCCAGGCACCACTTTTAAGTGAAAGCTGCGCCTTTGCGGAGCAGAGCAGACCAGACCAGAGCCGGTGTCCATCATGTTCCATCGACCCGACCCCCACCCCCACCCTTACCCCTGTCCCAGCCCTGCCTCCACCTCTCTGCTGTCGGCTCTGGCCCTCGCTCTGATGGGGACTGTCTCACTCCTTCCCGCCCAGCTCTGGGTCTCTGTTTGTTTTTCTCAGTGTCTCCCTGTCACTGTGCAAGACCCTGTCAGACTCAAGGCATCTTATAAACATCCTGAATCAACCACTGAACACCACAAAGGTTTTGTGAGAGGGGGGAGTGTTTTCATAGGCTACAGTGATCTGAAAGACAGCAAGAGGGGAAGAAAAGAACAGGAAGTTGTAATGTTACATCTGGTCAAAGGACAGGAAAACAAATGTCTCGTCTCTGTTGTAAACTCTAAAAACTCTGAGCGTCAACTGTGAGGGAAGATGTGAAACTGCGAGAAAACATAAGGTTGTGCAAAAAGATGCTTCCTAAATACTACTACTTTTAAAATACTACTTTTAAAATTCTAATACATAGGCCAGGTCTCTGGTATGTACGATATACAGATGCCACAAGCGGTGAATTGACAGGGAGGTCACGTCCTAACCCTGGCCAACAAACATCAGCATTGTCTGAACCACTGAGCATATTTACCCTGCTTTCAGCTTAAATGAAGAAACACACAGTCCCAGATAAGTAACACTCACACAGGCACACGTGGTCCTCGGACACACACACACACACACACACACACACACACACTCACACACGCTCACACACACAAAAGGGAGGCTCATCAAGCCAGGAGCGGAGCTAACAACCTCAGGGGTTGCTGGGAGAGCTCCGGTTGTCAATGAAGTGTTCAAACAAGAGGCTATCTGGCATCAGCAGAGTTGAGGAGAGGGGGAGGACAAACACCTGACCAAAGAGACGTCAAGAGGTGGAAGATGGGTCACTCCACTGGGTACCTCTCCATAAAATAAACAACAAAAGAGGCCTGGTCAGCAGACACAGATCAATCAACTTAAGAAGAAAAAAAAAGCGAGCTGTTTTCTTACTAAGAATAGCCCATTTTCCTCTCTCACATGGAAAATACTGCAAAAAAAAAAGAAGCTTGCTTGAGAAGGGTCTGTGTGAACTGATAATGGAATAAAAAAAAAAACACAGTACAGTCTATTGCCATTAGCAGGTTCGCTTAGGTGAGAGATTGTGCAGGTGAAGATGTCCTTTCAGGTTTCGGCTTGACAAGATATCTCTTTAACAAACCAAGATATCTCTTTAATGCTTTACAGGGGGCAACAAACCAGGAGGACATTCAAGCCCTCCGCAGAGAGGTCCTCTCCCTCTTCAGAGGTAAAAGGGGTGAAGCATGAGTCAGCACTCCACCACACAACGTTGTGGACACTGAGCTCAGGGAAGGTGGAAGGGGAGCGCGGTAGTTGTGAGAGACTCCTGACTGCCCCCCGTCCACTCTGAAGAGGATAAGAGATCAACAGATGCCCCATTAGAGGGGACATCCCAGCCTTTTGTTCTGCTACTGGTGCCCCATCCTGTTTCTCTCTCTCTCTCTCTCTCCCTCTCTTTTTCACTCCCTCTCTCTTGCCGCTGTGAGCAGCTGCCAAGTGCAAGCTCCTCTCTCTCTCTCCCTCTTCCTCTCTCTCTCCCTCTCTCCTATTTATGACCCGGCTCGCCCGTCTCGCCCAGTAACAGGCTGCTGGAGACCTGAGGCATTATTCAGGAGAGGAAAGTTCACACATTTGATCCGCAAAATCCCCACAACTCTGTTTCTCCCTCTCTCTATCTCTCTCCTTCACTCTCTCCCTCTCTCTATCTCTCTCCTTCACTCTCTCCCTCTCTCTGATGAGTGAGTGAAGCAGTCTCCTTGCTCTGTGCCCTTTTCTTTCAAAGGAAACAAATGAGACAAGACTCAGAAAGAGAGAAACAGACAGCGAGAGAGCGAGAGAGAGAGAGAGAGAGAGAGAGAGAGAGAGAGAGAAGCATGACCTCTGGCTTCAAGGCACAAGCAAGTGTATTTAATGTTTGGGTCCACCCCCTGTCTTTGTGTGCTGTCCGGTGGCTCAATACAGAGCAGCACACGAGGTCAGTCCAGGCATCTGCCACTCCTAAACACGTCCCATCAGCCCATCTGTGTGAGCTGCTGTCCTTCTGTCCCCCAACACACACATACAGACACACACACACACACACACACACACACATTTTCACACACATACACGTACAGACAAGCACATCCTCCATATGTACATTTGCATGAACACAATACACACAGACACACACACACACACAGACACACACACACACACACACACACACACACACACAGACACACACACACACACACACACACACACACACGTATAAACAAACAATACACTGTTAAGCTGTCACACACCAACAACATATTGAGATTAGTTTGCACACAGATAGACAGGCATGTATAGGATGAACGCAAGACCCCCTACAAATATACACTTCACATATACATAGGCACACAAACTACATATGATTGTATATAACTTTGCAGAAATACACAGTGACCTACACCATAGACATGCAAACACAGACACACAGACACAGACACAGACACACACACACACACACACACACACACACACACACACACACACACACACACACGCCCAACATTCATTCGCTCATGTTGCCAAGCAACTTTGGGGTACTTAATAACATAAATGACTGCATCATAACCTATATTCCCTTAAAATGATTTTTCAGTACTGCATCTAAATCAGCGACATTCGCAACTCAATTCCTTCCCAGAAGAGTTTGAAAAAGATGTCTAATTTGAGTGTTCACTGCACTTGATGAGGCCATCACTGATAACTTCTGATTTATGAATGAGAAACATTTCTGTCTCTGTTTGAGCCAACTTGTGTTTTCAGATTTTGGAGAGCCTCCCAGACGCTTCACTTCTCTTGAAAAAGACACAAAAAAAAAAGAAAAAAAGCGCCTTCCAAATGATGAAAGCAGAGAGTAAGACAGAAGACAGAGGGTAAGACAGATCGGATGAATCAACAGTTTTTCCCCTGCATAAGTTCGAAAAGCGGGGACTTGGGCAAGCGACCGCCGGCCCCAGATGTGATGTGTCAGAAGTATTTATGTAAAACATTCTCCAAATTACTCAGGAAAAGTGTCTGTCCCTCGGCCAGCATTCCCCATGCAAGTTTCTCTTGACTAATACATTCGAGAACAATATCAAATAAACAGCATTCTTTTTGCCAGTGAGAGACACCACTCTAATGACGGGGATGAGAGGCTCTCTCGGCGCCCCACTGGATCCCGGACAGAGAATGGGAAACTCAGCATTCCCGCTTCCCCCCCAGTCAACATTCCTCCGTCTCAAGCATTCCGATTTCCAATCCAGCAACTAATCAGGCCAGTGAAATCTAAATCAAAAGATGGGGGAGCGAACAAAATACACTGCCGGGACAAAAAAAAAAAAAAAGACATGTCTGAAAAAAGGACAGAGCTCTCTACTCAGTGAGTCAATTGTGTGCTTCTATGTGCACCAGGACAGGAAAAAGCTATGGGGATAATTTTCCCTTACTAAACACAAACTGGGATTTTAAAAAAATGTGTTAGGGATTCCTTGTGCATGTTGCACCCCTGCTCGGCTATAGTGACAAAGTCCCAATGCTCATGGGGCTATATGGTCATACCATTGGAGTGGGGGTGGAGGGGGGGGGGGGGGCGAGGGGGTGATTGTTGGTGGTTTGCAGGGGCAGCTAAAAAAGTGCACTTAGCATCCTCTTTTTGCCTCAGCAAACATGTGCAGAGCGACATGATACTGTACCGGAGTCTGGACAACATATAACATTTCAAAGCAATTTCCTAATTGCTTCCAGGCCAAGGTTGATAGCCTATATGGAAGCAATCCCTCCTTTTCAAATCTTTTCATCCAGAGATTGGGAAACATTACAGTGTTAAGTAAACTTGACCCATGAATGGCTAATTCATTGGGAAATAGCCTGTTGATCATACAACCTGGTCCATATGAGACTGAAAGCCCCTGTACTTCCCTCTGTTAGCATGATCCCCACATGTTAAGGGTTAGGTCTTAGCCAAGGACCAAACACACGGTGCAGGCTACGCTCAGTGGCATCGCTGCAGCTTTCATATGGCAGTGACATAAGATGTAGAACTTGATATAATGGAGGGTTGTGAAGGCAAACCAAAAAAAATGAGAATGTAAAAATGTGTTACATCCCCACTAGTGCAAGCTGTTTGGCTAAAGTGTTGCATTACATAAACTCTTTGCTTAATCTGACTGAAAACAAAGTTCGAAGCTGCTGAAACAGCTAGGGTGAAACAGTTAGATGAAGCTACAGAAATAAAATGTCTGAACTCAACAATCCTTTTAGGAAGTTATTAATCTGGATATGTCATAGTATTGGGTTTTTTTTCAGTATGATTTAGACTGCTATAATTTTGAAAAAATAATGATGAAAGAGCAACTTTAAATGTGAACAATTTTGATGGATTTAAAGAGAAGAATAAGTGATTTTGTATGTCGTAAAACTGTTCTCCAGGGACCCTTTTTCGGTATGGTTTAATGAGTCAATGTTAACACAAAACATTACAAGTTCAGACAACATCAAATAAAATGTTAATTATTGTGACCATTTCATTTGAGAATCTCGTGTTTCCTGAAGTGTGGATGTGGTTCTTATCTGAAACAGAAGAAAGCCGATATTCTTCAATCTCACTGTATGTTTCTAGATTTGAGGGGGAATTAAGTCATCGGAAATACACAGGGAATATATATATTTTCATTTTATTAGTACAGTAAGTGTGGATAATTATCCATTAATATATATTTATATAGAATTGAAAAAGAACTCAACACTAGCTGAATGCACCTCAGATTTCAGAACCTATGTAAATTTGAGGTAGACATTGATAATGGTATTTCCACCCTCAGCAAATATTGAATACAGTTTAAATTAATCTTATCAAAGTAAGAAATACACGATTATCATGAAACTCTGTACATCACAAATAATAAAATAATTATAGAATAGAAATTATAACGATTTGAGTGCATTTATAATGTATGTATATTTACAAAGAAATGTGGTTGGTCATTTCTCCATTCGTTGCACTTGTAGAGGTTTTAACTATACAAATATTTACAGCTCAACATAATGAACAGCAGTGCATTCAAAGCTAATGTGCATTTAAATATCATCTCGTTTGCGAGTCTCTTGCTCGTCCGTCGATTTGTCATGGAAAGAAATATTCTCCTGACTACTTGGATTTGGGGCAGTCAGTTGTTATGGAAGTGCATTTTGTAAATATGCAGACATTAGATATTCTCTCGTTCGTGTCAACGAGGATGTGGTTGTTGATGCATACCCATGGAATTAGCTACGTGGTCTGGTGGTCTTTTTCGTCGAAGCTCTTCAATAGGCTCCATGACTATAATTCAAACGTCCAGGCACTTCATATTTTTTTTTGTTTCAACCCGAGTGTTATAATCCATTATATTTTTGCACTCTATGCAGTCCTTTGTACCGCATACAGTCGCAAGGCCTCTGGAGATCTTTCCAACAGGCTGCGCGTCCGAGTGCCAGATGCAAGGAGGAGAAAACTCCTGGAAACGTCTGCTCACATGGCTGTCTGTCTTTTCCTCGATCCTAGTTATGTGTTTGGTAGATTACATTCACCACTTCGTAAAAAGCTAAAGTCCTCCTGATCACGCGTTTGACAGTGTGCCTAAGCATTTGAGAGGACATCGGTGACCAACGTTCCGCTACTCCCAGCTGTCAGCGCGTTGAGGACCATTAGCAGCGGGACGCAACAGGTTACTGTGCCATGCCCCCTCCGCTATACGGCCTTGTTTTTGAACAGGTGCTTCACACCTGGTTCATCTGAATTCACACAGTGGAAAGGGGAAACAACTCCTCACGGGAATCTGTCCAGATGACGAGCGCAACTTGGCTTTTCATCCTTCGCTATCCTTCAAGATGAGGAAATGCGGCTTGGTAACTTGGAGGTGATCCAGATATCCTGATGCAAACTTCTTGATTTTTCTTTCAGAGATGTCTATGTCTGATAACGTGTCCAGGGGCGAAGGGATATTCACACAATTTGACTCCTGAACTAAATAAGGTCGGCTGAGGAAATTATGATTTTCATTGTGATATACAAAGTGTCATGGTTATCGTGTGGTATTTGACAGAGCTTAAATCGACAGAATAAATAGGCGTGCGTATACTGCAAGAAATGTGTTCTATGAAAGGATCCCTTTTGGATGAGAGAGGTCCACTTTCGTGTGGCGGAAAACGGGAGTTTACAGACAGTAGCATTTGCGCTTTTCTCTCTTTGCACTGGACAGACTCGGGTGTAATGTTTATTTTACGCTGTTGTGGCTGGTTGTTGCTTTTTTAAGTACGATGCCTTCATTTCAGGGGGATACTCGAGACGCTACCTGCATCCGCACTGTTCAACCACCATATCCTCATATTGTTTGTACACCACGTTATTACCAGAGTCAATGTACAGTATACTGATTGGACTCAGTTTGGTGGGAACGCAACAGCTCGGGGGTGTGCTGTTGGGATCCATAGAGTTCATGAGAGTTTGTATGATGGCGTGGTTAGTTGGCTCAAGGTGCGATCGCAAAGGGAAGTCGCACAAGCCCTCGCAGTGGTAGGCTTCGTAATCCAGAGGGGCGATGATCCAGTCGTCCCACCCAAGCTCCTTGAAGTTGACGTGCAACGCCTTTTTGCTGCATCTCGATTTGGACTTTTTCCCGTGCCTCTTCCCGTGACGGTTGCTCAGCGCGGTCCTCCGCCTGCGCCGGGCTTTGAACTGCAGGCCGCTCTCCTCCTCTGACCACCGCGAGCCCCTGGACTTAATCTTCTCTTTCATTTCATTGAACAAGTTCTCCCTCTTCCGCGACCTCGTGTAAACCACCAATATAGCCTTCTCTTGTTGGGAGCGACCATTCCTGTCAAATCCCAACTGTTTCAAGTCGATTTCCGTTTCTGATTTACCAATGGTGCCCCTGAGCTGAACACAAAGCTGGTTTTCCTGGCTCGGGTGATGTCGATTTTTAAACATTCCCCAAACGTCCAAAACCTCCCAGCCGGGTTTTCTGGATTCCTGAAGATCAATGGTTCTGGAATCCAGTAGCCTCTCTGATCGACAAGGGAGTAAGTGAATACCGTAGAGACCTGGTTGGGACGCCTGGAAATCCCCGGGAGCTTTTCTAAATATCCTTAATTCAGCTCCGACCAGCTCCTCTTTGTCTGAAAGGGTTGAGACATCAAACAGATACTTTTGTCTTCGCAAAGGAGAGTGCAAGAGATCGTCTGCAAGATAAAAAGAAATAATTGCAGTCAGATTCACTTAGGGCGTACAGTGCTCAGGATAGGGAGGGGAGAGGGGGGAGGGCTCACATTCTCACAAAGAGGCCAGATAGCTGGCCTTATTTCTTGTTTTTCTGTGCCCACTCTACAGCTCGCACTGAGCCAAACTCAGAGTGACACCTCGGCAAATTAAAAAGAGGGGGAAACCAGGCGAGATAGCATTACTCGGCATAATTACCAACTTTTACAGAAATTATTGTTATTATTGTTGTTGTTGTTGTTATTATTATAATTAATAATAATTATTATTATTAATAATAATAATAATAATAATAACAATAATATTAGTGGTAGTGTTAGTGGTGGGGGGTGTGTGTTAGAGTGGTAACACTAGTATCCACCAGCAATGTAACAATATATGAATGACCGAAACGCCAAAAGCGTGGTATTTTGTGCACTAAAAAGTGGGCGACAGACCAAAAGTCAATTTAACTGTAGAGGTCGAAGATTTGTAGGCGAGTTTGTTATGTCCCCCTCCCAATGTATTCGTGTACTTTTTGGTTTCAAGTAAAACATAAAAAAGACTGTCAACGATGTGTGAGTCATATCATGATTCATTTAATATTTGTAGTAGAAAGACATGGGTTAAGTTATACTTGCATACCTCTACATACACAGGCCTTCCTCCAATATCTCCATAATTAAAGTAAGCAAATCGAATGACACTATAATATAATGTTAACCCAAAATCCTTTGTATTTTACCAAGTGGACTAATTGGCTGCCGGTGTATTGAACAGACATTCTCTGATAAGAATTAAGTTTTCTCCTCTTTTAACATGAAATCTCAAAACCATTGGTATCTATAACATTTTACAAGGGGGGATCATTTTCACATGCGTCTACAGCGCAGACGGCATTCGCTTCTGCATGCATTCGCTATGCCCTGTTATTCAAACTCAACGCGAGGCTAACTTCCAACGTCGCAGAGGTTGCTTTCCTGGGCCTTATGCATGTACGCATTTTATGGTTCTGGATCCACGAATCGAAACAACAGTCGCTCTCCAAAATATTTCCACAACGGAGGAATAAGAGGCCTTCCGTTGCAGCCTACAAGCGGTGCGGATGCTGCCAGAGCCTGCAGGCTAAAGGAGACACACTGTACACTCGGCTGAACAATACACAATTAATGCATTATTCTCCCTTTCGGAATTTAGAGGCCAACTTGCATCATTTCGCTGCGAAAGCATATAAGAACAGTCTGAAATCAAACGAGTGCACATGCACTCTGCAGTTTGTTGCATTTACTGGCGCAGCACTTCAATTCCCAATTCTCTGAGCCCTTGTAACTTTATAATAAGTGAATTCGAGACCTCGAAAATTGTGGGCGAATAGCTAACAAGCTGAATGTCAAAATGTCTCAGATATAAATGTCATACAATAGGCTCTGTAAATTAAGAGCTGGAAAACACCCAAAGATCAATCAGTCATGTCAAAATCCAATCAAATATAAAGAAAGTAAATCACGATTAAACAATTGTGAAGTCGTAATCATACACAATCAGTCTTTGGGTTAGTTGTGCATTCTTATCGTGCCGTGCGGCTCCTCAGATTTTAATACATAAGCGATTTAGAGATCACTCACAAAAGACATTTGTATCTCATCGCCTGTATTTTCCCGTGCGTGAACCCGGCACAGTTAAATAGTAAAAGTAGATTGAAACCTTGTGTTTGTTTCAGTTGCTTCGCGCGTATGGTATGCATTAGCGTTTTTTTATAAGACCTCAAACAAATCGAATACAAGGTCACCAAATAATTAACAGTTCTGAATTCCCTCCTTCCCCATTAAAATACTTCCCCGCTTATATTTCATTCTCCTTGCCAACGACAACATTCCCGGTTCAAAAGTGCTCCGACTGATTACACGGCATATAACTTATTGTGATCACGTCCACACGTTACAGGCGTTTATTTCAAAGGAAATTATATTTGCACAATAATGATAGTGATCAAAACACGGGGGAAATGCTCATTATAGTGTAACGATTAAACACTTTTTATATGGACATCGACCAAATAGTGTGTTGCTCTCCCATAAAGCAATGCTCAATTATTAAATTCTGGTATTACTCTCAAGATAATTTGCAATATTATATTTATGTTGATAAATGTGGTGTGTGTGTCTGAGAGAGAGAGAGAACGAGAGAGAGGGAGAGAGAGGGAGAGGGAGAGAGAGACTTCTCGTGGTGCGGCTACCGGGGCCAGCAAGCACCATCTGCGTTTTAATGAGTTACTTCAAGTGCCAAAAGTAATTTTCATACATTCAGTTTGTTCTTGTCTGATCTTGCGTCCATAACGACCCAAAATCTTGGGAATCCCGATCTATTCCGAGTCAACAATTTCCTGTTTCACCGAGATTAGAATAGTATCATAATTATATACCACTTGTACAGAAAACACTTTAAATGACATCTTGTATTGCAGTGCGAGCACGCTTATCTCAGACAAATGCCTTCCAGTCTAATAATCATTTGCTGTGGTTCAGTGGCGCTGGTGTACCGAAATATCCATCACGACCTGACATATAGGACACAATAATTGAGAGTTCAAATATTCAAAGACAGTGTTTTGAACATGAATTCATTCTGTATATTCGTCTAAATGTGGTGTGAACAGACAGGGAACACCTGCAAACCTTTAGAAGAAATTCGAGTTTGTTCAACAGAAAACAAGGAAGGAAAAAAAGAAAAAAAATATTTCCCACAATTAAAGTGGCGTTCACACAGGGAGGTAAGCACTAAACGCTAACCACTTCATGGGGACGGAAGTTCTCTTTAATTTTTTTCCCCTCGTCATTTTGGTGATGTGCCATTGGCTGGACTAGTTCATTATGGGAGAATAGACAGTGTTTGATATGTTATGACATGAACACTCAATTAGATCACCGAGTTCAAATACTCCAATCAGCGGTTTGATGCTAAGCAACCCTCAGAGGGTCCAGTGGAAGGTCAGAACCGGTGACACATCAAATCAAAATCAGAGGGGAAAGTGAAGCTTTTTCATCAAATCAGTTTACAATCCTCCATTTAAAGCAAAAGCTTTTATTAACCGAGAGAAAAGAACGCCTGGTGACATTCACTGATAGGCTCCCTGCGCCCCTTCTAAACATACTCCAATTAGCCTTCAAGGCCCTCTTTTTGTCTGACTTCAGTTAGTGTTTTTTCCTTTTTAGTTTGCATATACTATCACTACAAAGTCGTCGAGGAAGCAACCCCTGAAAGATTTTCATTTGTGTGCTTTTGATCAGAGTTTTTTTTTTCAACCAGATATTTCTTCAACCTTTTACAACCTTTTATAAACACTTTACGAGAGGATGTCCGATTAGAGGTAGATGTTGCATGTGTATAAATTCCATAACATTGATAAAGGTTGCAATTTTACCCTTACAAGTATTTAACATGTTTCTCGTGTACTTTGAAGCTACTTGATCGCATACAGTCCCCTAGGTCATGCGGTGCACGTCAGGCAGTATGCCTGGTGCGAACAGGTTGGACTTCTTACACGAGAGGATGGTACGAATAATTTATTGCCTTCATTTAGAAAACGTCTCAATTAGTGTTTTATTACAGTATTACCGCTCAGTGCTAAACTAACAACCTCGCTTTTGAACATGTGGCAAATCGGATATGCTCGGGCCGTTCATGAAAGTCTTTTCAGTAATGCATAGGCATTTAGCATTTTCCACAACGTGTATGTTTTAAGAAAAGACCAGTTGAGTGATATTAAGACGGAATGAAACTGCGGTTCAGCCATGAATACTGCTTGGCCTTTCATTGGACTCAAGTGCCTCAAGTAACACAACTCCAATCTACCTAATATACAAGTCTGTTTTTTAATAACGCTAGGAATGGAAAATAGTACACCTCTTATGTTGAGACAGTTCACGTCGATGTCGATAACAATGTGGCCTTCTTGCGAGTTAAATGTAAATACTATTTAACTTTTAAAATAATTCTAGCGCTTACTATCTAAGTTTCTAAGCGCGTTAAATTGATAAATTGATAGTACAAGCATGAATGCGATGCAGGTTGTTATGGTCGTGCACGGCTGGGAATATTATGAAGTAACACAAACCTTTTCCTCTGTCCACAAAACTTGTTATGGTATTGGCAGACTTTGAAGACCGGAAAAAACTAGCGTTTATGCCCAGTTTCTCGGCTGCAGAATATGTCCTGTATATGGAGATCATGTAGTCGTGGGGAACGACCGCGTCTTTGAACTCATCCCGGTGACGGCTGAGACTAGGAGATGATGCAAAGATTTCTTTGAGGAATTTGGGTGACCTTGGTCCGTCATATGGGATCCTGGTCCCCCTGTTCCTTCTCGGTGCGCTGGAGGAGATGAGAGCAGCGGACTGGAAACACGGTACATTCCAAAGGAACACGAAGAGCGCGTAAAACGCCACTGCACGAAAGGCATCCATGGTGGTACTGTCCAAAAAGTTTTGCGAGGGCCTCTCCACTCTGCAGCCGGGTTTGGATCACTTTTAACCGTAGACAGGCTGCGCGTACGAGCTGATCTGTCGCGCTTCACAAGCTAGTGCGCTCGTATTCTCCACTACGCACGCAAGTGGAGAGCCCACAGACTGTTCGCGGAAACACGCCCACTCGCAGACGCTCATGTAGACCCACTTATTGGCGAACTTCTCCCTTTCTATCCTACCGTTGGGACGAAAGAGAGACACCTCCGACGGATTGGGAGGGAGGAATGGGGGCATGTCAGAGCGTCGTAAGCAACCGCACAGGATGCCAAGCTTACAAGTGGGCTAACATGTTGACAGAGGTTAACAGGTCGACAAAAATATTCGCAGAACTATGGCAACAGTGAAAATTAACCGGATCGTCTAAAGCCTGGATTACATTGGTGGTGGCACTGGAAGCTCCCGTGTTGACCGAACACAAGACAACAAAACTTTAAATCCACACTTTTATATTTTAAGTAAAATCACCTGTATTTTTATCATATGCTATCGTTTTATTTTACTACTTCATTTTTTTTAATACCATAACAACATTTAGCCTACTGCTTTTGGCCAGGTGGTTGGAGTGGCGACCACTTGTTTTAATAAAAAAAAGCCATACCGGTTATAGGTTTTTGTGCAGTTCTTCATTTGCCTATTCTTCTGTTACTCATTATTTGATACACAGAAAAATCCATTCTTACGAGGCAACGGTGTCCTCGCGAGCTGTTTGAATGTTGCAGGCCGACTGGCGCGACTTTAGTGGCTTGCATAGTTTCTTGACATTTGCTTCCTCCTACCGGTCATTAAAAGAAACGCATAATGGGGCAATTAGAAATCCGCTTGACAGTAGAAAATCAACACCATATGTAGCTGCTCCAACAGCCCATGATTTATGCGTTAGCCTACCATCTTGTCCCTGTTGCTGATGCGTCACCTAAATATTTACTTTGGTGTAAGTAGAAATTGCTGGGTCATGGCAAAATATTTAGGGTTTGTAACAAGCAGTATTAAGGACAGTTTAGCCTATTAGCTTAGGACGGGTCAATTTCTTATGTGTGTGGATCAACAAACTAGCAACACTTTCAAATAACTGATTCCATAGCAGCTGTGTCATTCAACAATCATTTATTCTGCAAATGTATACACTATTACTAGCCATCCTACATAAACAGATGTCACGTAATGCTTGAGTTACAATTGGTGAATTGATGACAGCAGTTCTTTGCATTAAAAATACATTAAAGTTGTTTATTTATTTATTTTTTGCCGAACACACTCAATGGGCTGTAGCCTTTGTGATATAATGTGTGCTGATTGTAATTGTAATAACAACTGCTACTGTATATGTGTCAGTAAGTGAATAAATAAATAAATACTCAGGACAAGATCCTGACCCAGTCACAGACTGTTGTGCGTCTTCTCTGTTGTTATACTACCTATATTTCACCAACAGAGGGCAACAGACTCCAACATTTGCCTGACACCTGCGAAAAACTCAAACACCGACATCTAAAATACCATGTGATAATCAGCTGGCACTGCACGTGAGATCGACATCTGGGTTATTCTATTGTTAACTATGCTTTGGAAATCTCCATTCACCTCAAAAGCACATAGGTTTACATGAAGGATCGAATACATTAAAACGTATAAAGGCTACATTAAAATCAATATTTGGGATACAAGAGTTCAGACAATAATTCAGGCTATGTAAACTCACATTGGCTGCAGGTTGTCACTTTATTCACTACAAGTTGTCACCTAAACATAAATAGACATTGGGGAAAAGTAGGCTACCACCATCACTCAAACACCTCTGCCGAGGCTTCTTTGCTTCAGCACCATGGAGAGCCAACGCCGTGATTTGATGGTATCTATCGCATCTCTTTCGCAAAGGGCAGCCAAAATTCACTACCACGTAGGCAACTGAATCATTTACGTAGCAGTGACGATAACACGACACGGTGGTCTTCCGGACCTTCTTGTGATGGTCAATCGAGGGTTAAAAAATCTGCTGCGTTACATAACACACTTGGACCATTAGTCACATTCTCTACGTCGCACTTGCACTGTCATTCGTTTGCTTCAGCATCTCGCCTTCACCGCGCTCGCACCATTCTGCATACCCTCGCGGCCCCAGCAAAAATTCTAGGAGGAATTACGGCGCAACAGCCTCGTGGACATCGCTTGGTTAACATCCCTCGCTCTGTGTGACCTTTGAGGTAATCCACCCCAGACAAAAACAGGGATTGAGACAGGGTCGTGCACTGTTGTTTAGAAGCGGACACGAGAGTGACACGCACCATTGCGTAGAGAAAATCTTCGTCGACATATAAGGCAAGTAAGGTTGAATTTTACAATATTACGGTGTTATTGTCATTCATTTATTGTCATTGGTAGCTTCACGACTTTTAATTTGTAAATCAGCGAATTCCACAATAGAAACAATAAAGCGACCTTTTGGTTAGATGTAAGTCTAAGTGTTAGTGTAAAGTAAAAAAAACAACAAAAAAAACAACATGTAAGCCAAACGATCATATGATAAATAGCAAACTACTTTACATTCCAGTGATGCTTTGTGTGATTGTGGTGTTGTTTTGACTAAGTTGAGGGTGGGGCTGGTTGAAACCGAAACAGTTTGACATTTGTTCAGCACCATTTGTCTCCACGCTGATCAGCGACACATCCATATCCATACACAATCCACACAGCCCATATCTTCTTTGCTCATCTACCTACAGTATATCTTACACCATCACCATTCATATCTCAGGATGTGTTCCTCTCCTCTCTCTTTTCCCTTCTTTAAATATCCCATGATGTAAATAACCTGCTATGGAAGGATTGGTGGTTTTTAGTTGTCACAGCAGTAACAGGCATCTGGTGCTCCCATTGCCTTAATGCCTTGATATGGTTTGTCTGAAAACTGAATTGAAACCAAAGTGAGTTGCTTTAACAGATGGGTAAGTCCCTCAGGCTTTCTGCTCCACTGATTTATCTCTAGATGAGTTCCACCATGGACCTAATGGCCCAATGAACACTGAGAGGTTCAATAGTTGGAGGTGTTTGAAACTGTACAAAAATGCATCGGATGTTAACAATTCACAACATTTTAGTCCATTACTACTCATAAAAAAAAATGATGACGTCAATTTAGAAACTCCCTCCAACAAGATCTCCTACTTTCCACTTTGTCCCTTTTAACTGGAATGTAGTCTAACCCACACACACACACCCTCACTAAACACCCTCACTACATGTGCTCTTGACAGGCGTACATCATACCCAAACTCACTGGACTCTCGTAGCCTCACTACTACTTTAAATAGCCATGCAATGACGACATTATGCCGATCAAAACAATCCTTCACTGTTGGCTTGTTTGTCCAAGGTTCAGTGAAGATGCGTCATTCAGAAAGGTCAAATGACGTGGGGGGTTTATTTTGAATGACGTAGAGATTCAGTCAATCGAGAGGTCAAACTCAGAGGATTATATGTGCTTTTTGAATTCTGACAGAGGTGCATTTGGCTCCGTCAGGCAGCTGCCTTCTGAGCCTAGTTGGTCAGATAGCCTGAGACAACAGTTATCCTCGCTCAAGCAGGCTCTGGATGAAATCACCAAGAGCTGAGACTGTCACCCCTCTCCCTCCCTCTCCCTCTCCCTCTCTCTCCCTCTCTGTCTCTCCCTCTCTCCCTCCCTCCCTCTCTCGGATGGCTCTCTGGCTGTTGGGAAAGCACAGCGGGGGCACCTTAGCCCCTGTCTGTGCCTGTTCTCTGACAGCATGGTGACTGGGAGCCTGGTGCAGCCTGTTTATGAGGGGCTTCAGTGGAGGCCGTGTACAGGGGAATATATTCGTGTGAAGTGGTAGCCTGTGGCAGGGCCAACCCTGCTGCTCGTTAGCTGTGCCAGAATGCATACCTCAGACAGGCTTCAAGCAGTCAGAATGCATACCTCAGGCAGGCTTCAAGCAGGTCAGAATGCATACCTCAGACAGGCTTCAAGCAGGTCAGAATGCATACCTCAGGCAGGCTTCAAGCAGTCCTGCTCAAATTCTGCTTGGGTCTTGATATGTGGTATACTAAGCAATCTTCTAGAGATGTTATACAGTATGTTTGTATTTTAAAGATGCAGTATGGTGGAACTAAATCCACAAGGTTAGCAAACAGGCACTTGTGTGAACTCTGTGTTTATTTGTTTATCCCGTTTTATCAAAATGAAACACAAAATCCATTTAACTACACTTTTAACTACACTCTTTTCGCTGATGGGATCGTTCTGCCTCCAATGGGCAAATCAGTGTCTAAATTCCAGACACAGCCTTCACAATGTACGCTCTCAAGGAAGTACGCTTGCTGTCTATCTGCCCGTGCCATGCTTTGCCAACGCCCACAGTAGCTGCTAGGCACACTGCTGCTCGACATCAAGGTAGCAGCCAGAGCTGAAACAATCCGAAGCTTCAACAGTGGGATTTCTCCACTGCAAGGTGAACGACACCCTCCGGCCTCACAGCCCCTCTCCAGAGCCCAATCACTTGATCTGGAAATGATTTGCTAATGCAATTTGGTCAGATCAGGCCTGCTTTTGTATTCAGTTCTTTCTGTGTTGCTAAGTCCGTTGCTAGGAGGGCACGGATTTGGAGTGCTGTTCTGGCTGAGTCTAATCTGATTCGGCTCTGGGGGACGGCAACATGCTGTTCGGGAGGAGGGCAGCTGAGGGGTGGGTGCCAGTGGAACACAGCTCATCACAGAAATGTGGGTTTCACACCTATCTGCCTTGGTGAGGCCTAACTG
The DNA here is from genome assembly GCF_900700415.2 of Clupea harengus. Taxonomy (NCBI): domain Eukaryota; kingdom Metazoa; phylum Chordata; class Actinopteri; order Clupeiformes; family Clupeidae; genus Clupea; species Clupea harengus. The sequence continues at coordinate 25,492,520 of NC_045162.1, read as the reverse complement.
TTCGCACAAATGACAATCCATTTCAACTGGGAAGCAGACACTGTTGTCCGTTTGTGTTTGGAATTCTGCCCATTTTGATCTGGCGGACATGGTTACGGTCTGCTTGTTATGGTAATGGTGGTCTCTTCTCTTGTCCTCTCATTATATTATATCATATTCTTCGCCTTCATATTTCTATCATATCATGACTGAGACGTTGGTCACGTTATACTTCCAGGACTTTGCAGCAATAAAGATTCAATTGAATAAATGAATTTAAATATTGTATGGGGCCATTTCAAACTCAATATCTCACAACAAAAGGAAGATATGTGGAAACTGAGGACTCTTACCTTACTTTAATTTTTTTTTAATCAGAATGACTGGTTCTTCAACATTCGTGCTGATAGAGGATTGGCCTGTGGTCTTACAACAACATTGCGTTGGAGCATCTGGAGCCTACATTAAAAAAAGACCAGAGAACAGGAGTCAGTGAAGTGAAAACGCAACCCTTTGGGGTCAATTACGTCACTGGTGATGACAAAGAATAAAAAGAAAAAAGAAAAGCATGTACCCTTACATAACTAACCCCCTTAACCACTGAGGCTGAGAAACCAAACACATGACCCCAGTCTTCTGGAGATGGGAAACAAAATTAGGATATCAAACTCAGTCAAGTGTGGCATGAACGTTGAATTATTGAGCAGATGAACACAAATAATACGCACATACAGCCACAAGGAAAAACGCCCCTGGAAGATGAGGAATGGACAGGGATTAACTCTTTGGTGCGTGAAGCTCTGATTAATGAAAGCCAATGCTTTTAAGCCTTTTGACACAAGATGGATCCCTTGGTCATGGACAAGACAACAAACACATGGATTACATGTATTCATTAATATAGTGTAGATTTCATGAAGCCAGGATAACCTTTGCCATTCAAAAGACTAAACCAACGGTCATTTTGGCAACAGAGACGATTTTAATAGTTGCTATAACTACTACATTCATCTCAAACGTCCTCACTTACTCCGATCTTGACTCATTCATATATATGACATACTGTTCATGGCATTTCACTGGATTACTGTGGTTGATTTTGGTTTCATACTCACACCTAATATCTTAGACGGATGATCAGATTTCAATTATATATTTTTTCAAAACTGTGCATGAAAACCTATTATGTAACACTTGCATTCTTGATTAGGCCAAGTTAATTACGTTGCATAAGATGCTTACGTCACGTTTTACAAAATTAAGATAAGAATATATTTAACAGTCTCAACGAATTAACCTTTGGCGGCATTACCAACTTGTGATTTGTATTGTTAAGGGAAAGTTAACAACAGATAACTAATTTGGCCAGGGAAGTCAATAAATGTTGACATACCAGATGTATGTTAGTTGTACACCACAAAAATCACAACAAGTGATTTATACTGTTTAAGTTCTTATTTTCTGTATTTTCTGTGGCAGTACACCTCTCTATCAAATGCAAAGTCTGAGATTTGAGACCGAGTGGTCTATTATAGATTCCTTACCGTGAGTTCAGGCCTTAGTGTACGGTGTACACGTAGCAGTGACCGGTTGTTTTCCTGCCAACATCGCAACATTCTGACTTGGCAAGCGCACATCGGAGGCTGCCCTTGCCCCGCCGTGTCCGAACTGAGTTGAGACAATGATGCCCTTGTTTCTGACTGCTGTGTGCCACGTGTCAAGATGCAGTATAGGTCTAACTTCAGGTTTTTCCCCCTGACAGGTCTGCAAGCAATATCTGGTTTTGACAGAATGGGACCCTTCCAGGACTACGAGGTGCCTGTTATTCTTACTACAGCGACGGACAGGCTGAACAGCCTATCTGTCCAAACGACTGTTTGAAATAGTCAGTGCCTAAATCAAGTTCAGGCTGAATGGCTCTGTGCTTTTTCAGGAATCTGAAATTCGCTAGGCCACTTGTCGGTGGTAAAGCGTGAGACTGGAAAAGCTGGGGACACTGACGTATAGCCTATGCTGAATTATTTTCATTTTCCTCCCGCGATAATTCTGTTTATAGTTTTAAGTTCTGTGTTACCTGTGCGCCCTTGATGTTCCGTAGGAAAAGAAGTCGCCAGAGAAACAGAGCCCCCGCAGCCGCATCCCCATTCCAGTCCTCTTCCCGCCATCCTCACCCAAGGGGAAAACATCGCCCTTGCCTGAGCATCCGCATTCTGAGGAGGAAATCAAGGAATGCGACATCAGCTCACAGCTCTCAAAGAGAACAATCAGCCCAAATAGTTTCTCCTCCGGTAAGATACCACTTTGGTTATTTTTCTAACAAATTAAATAGATCAGCGTGTTATTGTTAAACTTGTTAATCACGAACTTCTCCACACTATAATTAACGCAATTAAAGAATTGTGTAGTTGAATTCCAAACTAAGTTGGTTTGCTCATTTTCATAACAAGATGATAGATGGATAGATAGATGGATACTTTATTAATCCCGAGGGAAATTTAGGTCATCCAGTAGCTTATACACTTAACTTAACTCACAAACATACATACATAAATCACATACACACAGGCAGAACATGTTCACAGGGAGTGGAGTGTTTACAGATACAGGATAGATCTGCCCTATAGTACAGTGTGCATTGATTTGTGACAGTGTTGATGTCGACGAGGAAAGGAGTGCAGAGAGATAGTGTTCATGTGCGAGAGATAGCCATTCATTTTGGTATCAACTGTCACTTTCAATGGTTTCCCTCCTTTTGAATATGCTGTGATACCATCCCACTACTTCCATTGAAATGTAATTGATTGGGTCGTAGTGAATAGGTACCAAACATATCCTATGGTATATACTTTCTTATACAGTGGTTGATAAATGTTATACACAGAGTAGCAGCTCTGTTGTACATAGCATGGCAAACTATCATGCTGTCAGGAGTCCTCCCGTTCCCCCTCCCCTTCTCTGACTATGCATGGGGTCAGGCTCGCTGTGTGTCTCTCTCGGCCCGGGGACAAGATGATCTCCGAGGGCCACATGTTCCGTTTGTGCACGTCAACACAGCTCTATTCTCCAACACTATTTAATCATACACCTGTGCATGGGCCTCATCGGTACCCTTTGACCCCCCCCCTGACGGTGGGCCTGCATTTGAAATTAGTGCAGTCTTTAAAAGGACAGACACAGCGAACCTTGAACTTGAACTTGAACCTTGATCACTGTCTGTGTGTGTGTGTGTGTGTGTGTGTGTTTGTGTGTGCGTGTGTATGTGCACGTGTGCATGCGTGTGTTTCTGCTGCATACACAATCTGTATGCAGATGACACTGGATGCCCAAGCAGTCAGTCTGCTTCGCCTGCCAAGACCCCATCAGGCTCTGAGAACAGTCCCCTATGCTCTCCGACCCTCTGTGAGCGCAAGGCCCAGACAAAGAGGGTGAGGGTGGATGTGATGGCCGAATGGAGCTCCCCCCCGACCAGGCACAAGAGAGAGCAGCGCTCATCCAATCGGCCCAGAGGTGAGAGCTTCCTGGGTTCCCTCTCCCCGCAGCACTGGTCCTCGGCCTCCCAACGGTTCAGTTTGGATACGCCAATTTTGATGTTGGTAGAGTTGTTTGGTAGAGTGCTGGTTCCTCGTACCCTTTTCAGCAATGTTGATGTTTAGTGAAGAGTACTGATTGTTTTGTCTAGGAGGTCGTTTCTGTACTGAAATCAATATGCAGTCAGAGCACAGTTCTTATCTTGCAGTTGTTTTTAAAATGGATTTTCAAGGTGTAAGGATTTTATGACTAGTTTTGTATTTCTGAAATTCAGCCCTCATAAAACTGGCCAACAAAACTTTTGACAGAAACCTTTTCCAAACAGCATCAAAACTCAAGTCAATAGTTCTTGATTTGTTTTACGTGCCTACTAGTTTATACACACTAATGTTACACATCTTGCAAAAAAATCTGCACAGGTCAAAGTACAAAAAATGGAGATAATATGGCACATGTTGTACAATATGGTCTGGCTAGTGGTGATGTTTCATGTGTCTGAACTACATGTATAAGAAAAGGCGTAGCATAGAAGCCTATGGTGTATGTATTTGTGTCTTATGGTGACTTACATTTTGTTCCCAGTCAACTGCTACTAGGTGCGAGTGTATGCTCGTCTGAAATGAAAGGGGAGGGACATAAGTCGAGTGACAGGTGGTGTCTAATTGCTTTGGCTGGCATACTGTTGATTGGTACGCCATTTGGACCTCAGTTTTCCTATCAGCCTAATTAGTGGTAGTTAGTTTTTTTTTAGTTTATTTCCATTGGTGGGGGGGCATTGACCGTTAGTTGAACTCACAAGGTGTTGAAGGATTGCGTTACATAGCACAAGCAGTGTTTGACTTTAGTTATTCATCACAGAATTTGGAAAAGAGCACGTCACTATGGTTTTGTCACACGAGAAGGGTGGTTTCTCAGGTTGGTATGTTCTGTAATTTCAGATGAGGTGTTCAGTCCGTTCCCTCCCAAGTTAACTCATGACCCCACTGGGAACTAATGGAACGACGCTGCCGTAGCTTTCTGGCATAATTCAGAAAAGGCATTGTTCAGTGAAATGGGCCTAAGTACTCAGTTGCTGCAATGATGACGTGCCTGCATTGTACTCTTTTAGATTTGCTGAAGGATTTAGGTGTGTAATCCAGGTATGACCTTTTTGTTCATTTGTTGTTCTGATAATGATATCATTGACTGGGCTGGCTCTCTGCCATTTGCTCTTAGTTTTATTTTGGGAACAATTCAGAATATTAAGACCGTAGACATAGAGGTCTAACATCAGAGACCACTGACTAAAGTCTATAGTTGCATCAGCAAGGTGTTGATTGAGGAAAGTCTCACTGTTGTTCTGGGGTTGATTGCCTGTCTCAGTGTGAGTGCACCAGGTCATGGAAAGTCTGTAACCCAATCTCCTTCTTAGACCGTCCTCTTTGATCTAGTCACTGACACTGAAAGCTTGGGTAGTGAGCAAGGGTGCAAAGCCTTTTTCCCTCAGTTTACATACTGATCGTAGGGGGGGCTCTGAGCGTCTTTACATGTAGGGTTGATTCTTTAGCAATGTCGACATTTGTTGGTGGATTTAGAAGTAGTAATTGATTATTTGAATTTAACTTGAATTGCGAGGATGGTTCCTGTGAGATGCATGACCATACAGACCTGGCTGAGGTCTGCTTGTATAGACAAGGAAATGCTACACGTAAGCCAAGGTCTGATTCAAGTTTGGGGGATGGAGATTGGGATTGCTAGTTTCTTTTAAAAGTGTCTTAAGGGTAGTGCTTGGAAGTGTGACTTCACCTCTGTGATGGTTTCCTCACTTTCTGCCACAGTCTCACCAGAGCGTCTGTCTTTGCAGGTAGCGAGGCAGACTTCAGTTCCTCCAGTAGTGCTGGGAGCTCCAAGACCAGAGAATCTCTGTCCATCCCCACAGTGAAAAAGCCATCTTCACGCAGGTATTTTGCACTTTTCTACAACAATGAATTGAAGACAATGCAATTTTGTTTTGTTTCTGTTGCCTAATGTCCACGCTGTTGTTTTCATGTCCTGTGTCCTTTTTTTTATTAAAAGAGTAACGTGTCCCTTAATCTTCAGTATATTTCTAACAGCATGCTGATGGCAGAAATAGACTGATTATCTTCAGGACCATCTGTTTGCTTGTGTGCTGAACAATGCTTGTCTGAGTGTGCCATGGAAGTGACCGCCTGCAGGCTGCAGCTGACAGCTACAGGCACCCATACTGATCACTAACGCCTTTGCCTTGCTCTGTCCTGTAGTCGCGGCGCCTACATCAGAAGCCTGCCTGTGTTCAAGCCAGCAGGAAGCCCCAACGCCTCCCGAGACTCCGATCTCTATGCTCCCTTCAGGACCCCCCCCAAAGCGCCCTCCTCCTCCTCCACCAACAGCAGCAGCACCTCCAGTCCCACCACCAGGTACTGTACGAGTGCTCTGCTCTGCCCTGGGCTTGGGGACCTGGTCTGGGTGGGGAGGGTGTGTGTGTGCCGTCAGACTGGCGTGGGTGTATAGGTCAGGTATTGGGCAGAGACTTATTTTTGGGTTTAGATTATTTAAATATATATATTTTTTTTTTGTCATAATCCGGCAGTGTCTGACAGAGGATTACACTGGTTATGGTTGGGTTGTGTTTCGATTTTTGGCTGGATTGAGTGTTTTCTTCTTTTTTTTTTCTCCACCCTTCTTGGTTACTGCCTGCTGTTGCTATGGCAAAAGGGGAGGTTTTTGGTGGGGTTGGGGTAGTTTTTCAAGGACTTGACCCATTAATATTTCATTCTGTCGAGTCGATATTTTGACTGGGCTCTTTGCATCTAGGATTTCAGTAGCGTACTGGGGTCAAATTTCACTGCCTGCTTTCAGCTCCGGTGCTTGGAGTCACACCAATGGTGGTTTAGGGTAATGGGTTCCTGTCAAAAGACTGTTTTAATCTTCCCTGAAGGCTGTGCTATAAACATATTTATATTCTCTCCTAGGCATTAGGATTAATTAGAGGGTCTGTAATTCAATAGTTGGGGAGACGCTCTCCTCTACGGTAGGTGTTTTTAAAAAAAGCTTGGTCAACAGGGTCAAACAAAGTAGTGGTCTCTTATTCTCTAGCAGCCTGAGCCAGATGAGCTCATGATGCCTTCTCTATGTTAAATCTCTCAGAGGGGGGGTCTGCATCATGCTGCAGCGTCAGACGCACTGACTGTTTTGACTTATATGATCTGTTCTGCATGATGGAAGACCTCTCACCATTCTTTGAAAAGCTAATGGGAATGAATTGGAACAATGTAACAGTCGTATCTTCCTCGTGTGTGTGTGTGTGTGTGTGTGTGTGTGTGTGTGTCCCGTGTTCTTTCTGCCTGACTGGGCTTCCTGTGTGAGGTGTCCTCATTCTCCCCCACCTTCTGCTTCTCCCGGTCTATTTCTGGCAGGGATGCGAACGCTTGCATCCAAGCTGGAGCACCAGGTTGCTAGGATATTATGCTAGCTCTGTTGCTTGCTCACTTGCGCATAGCCCTGCTCTGCATAGATGCATATTGCCACCTGCCCCCCCCCCCACCCCATCAAACGTTCCTTTTATCCTCAGACGCTTCTGAAAGAGGCTTTCTCTTTTTAAACGGCATTTAGGATTAATGGCAGGGGTTTTAGTTTAAAATTCAAGCTTAAAATGTGAACAGGTGGAAAAGTTATCTGAATATGCAATATGAATTATTTGGTGTGTATATACCCGGCTGTACCTGTAGTAGACAGCTATGCGGTACAATACTGTCCATCACATGCCCTTTCCCTTTCATCTGCCTGATGGTAGGCATAGGATCATTTTAGCTTTTGGTTAAATGTTAGCCCCGCAAAGTCAAACTGTAATTGACTGGCTGTCCGTTCTCTGAGGCTCTATTTTGAGCTTTTATGTTTTGAGTCGTGCAGCATCGAGCCTCCTTTTTGCTTAGCCTAGTTCCTTTCCCCCTCCTGAGTAACGGGGAGTGGAGCAAACCCAACAAACCTCCAGCCGCTTAGCACCAGAACACCGTAGGCTAATGCGGACGGCTCGCTTTCTATTCGGTCTGAAGCGTTTCAATGCCGCCCTGCTGGGAGGCTTCTCTAGGGCTAGGCTAGGATGGTGTCGCACCCAGAGAAGGACTGGGAGTGGAAGCTGACGTGTCACTTTCTCTCCACCAACAGACGGGCGCGCGCCACACGATACCACTCGTGCGGGGACAGCCACGGCATCAAGCCTCCCAACCCTGAGCAGTACCTTACACCCCTGCAGCAGAAGGAGGTGACCATCCGCCACCTGCGATGCAAGCTGAGGGAGTCTGAGAACATTGTCCATGACCGGTAGGTCTTCTTCTCTTGCTCAGATCTAACTTTAACCTGTGGATCTGGTGTTCATATTTGTGTTCAGCCACCTAAGAGACATGCTATGGAAGCTTAATACAGTAGACTTGGTGAAAGGCCACCTTTCGTGAGGGGGGCATAGTGCTGTTCTACGGCTGTTGCATCATGAGAATCCACACTTGTCATGTCATATCACTGGAATGCTCAACCTTTAATGAAAAGAAAAGGACCGTTCTTATTCTTTGTTTTTCCTTCTTCTTCTAGGGAGTCTGAGATCGTGGAGCTGAAGGGCCAGCTGGGACGCATGCGGGAGGACTGGATCGAGGAGGAGTGCCATCGCGTGGAGGCCCAACTGGCCCTGAAGGAGGCACGCAAGGAGATCAAGCAGCTGCGCCAGGTGGTGGAGACCATGAAGAACAGCCTGATGGAGAAGGACAAGGGCATCCAGAAGTACTTCATCGACATCAACATCCAGAACCGCAAGCTGGAGTCCCTGCTGCACAGCATGGAGATGGCCCAGAGTGGCTCCAACCTCGATGATCCCACCCTGGACGATGTCTGTGACTCACCAGAAAAGTCTACAACAGACAAGATGGAGGAGGAGGAGGAGGAGGAAGAGGACGAAGAGGTCAGGGAGGTGCCCGAGGAGGAGATGGCAATCAGTGAACTGCTGGACAATGATGAGTTGGCCAACCGGACGGACATCCTGGAGCAGGTCCTCATGTCCACAGCCATGGACTGTAGCCAGGACCTCAGCACCAAGCACTTGCCACCGCCTGGCGTCTCCATGTTAGGCCACAGCAGTTTGGAGGCGCACAGCACTGACCAGTCCTCCTCTCCAGAGCCTCCCCTACCAGCACCGCTACTAGCACCACCACCACAGCCAACCATTATACTGAGCACACCAGAGCACAAAGAGGTTCAAACAGAGGACCTGTCCTACACTCCTGACCTACAAGATCTCCTCCTGCAGCTGCTGAAGCTCCAGGGAGGTGGAGCCTCCAACTTGTCTCTCCTTTCGTCCAGCAACATTCTAGAACTCCCGGCCCTGCAGTATTCCAACCCAACCCAAGCTGATCCCGCTCCCTCTGCCTCCGTGACCTCAGGGAGCTCCAGTGATTCCGGCCTGTGTTACTCCGAGCCGGAGCCGCTGAGCCCTCGCTTCATGGAGGAGCTGGATTTCGAGGTGCAGAAGGGGGTTGATTCGTGCAGCGCTCCGTCGATGACTGTTGTGGAGAAGCGCTACTGGAGCAACAGCTTCCTGGTTGATTTGGTGGCTGTGGCGGCGCCGGTGCTCCCCACGGTGGCTTGGCTGTACTCCCGGCACGAGATTGGCGGGGGAGCACCGGTGTACAACATCGCATCGCTTATCCGGGGCTGTTGCATCATGGGATTGCACACTCTCCGCCATGTCACTCACGGCCCCGACATCTGATTGGTCCTCAACCCTGCACCACCCCAACCCCCCCCCCCCCCCCACCTTCGCATGCACTATCTGACCCAACAAGAGCACTTGACCATCCGCTAAACAACCTAGATTATTTGTTGTATTCTTGTTTTTGTTTTGTACAATTGTATATAAAATCACATAATGCATTTTGCTGTCATTTGTTTTGTTTTTTTCTTCTTCTTCTTTGCACTCTTGTAAAGTTGCCGTAGTTTTAGGCAAAATGTAAAATGAAAAGGGATTTGTGTGTTTTCTTATGTTACTTAGTTGTTCTTTCACTTGTTATTTAAGTTGAATTTGTAATTGATCATCTGGTAAGATGATATGTTGTACTTGTGCAGTTCTTGGCCTAGTTTATTTGTTCCCTGTTTTTTTTATACGAGGAATGACTGAGTGGAGAGAGTAGTGTGATTCGACTGTCACTTGAACAAGTTGCACTTGAGCGAAAGGAGGAACTGACTGTCGTTAATGTTTTGCTTCAGTAATCGAAGTATTCCAAAATCTAAATCCTGCCAAAGCTTTTTGTCCCTCACAGTTTGTGCTTGGTGACATGTATTTTTCTCCTTGAGGTTAGAGCTTTTTACATGTTCCTATTTGTGTACCAACCTGTGCGTAATGACAGTCAACGCTACTGTACAACTTAACACTTGTAATGTGCCTGAGCTATGTGCAATATAATTTGTTTATATCAGATGTCCTAATATATTTATTATTAAAGCATGGTGCCCCCAACCCATTCAGACTGTTTTATTTATTTATTTATTTATTTATATATACATATATGAGTGAGTAGAATTCCTCTCATGCTTTTGTGAAGTTAGTTTGCATGATTGCAATGATTAAACAGGTGAAGGGCCATTGCCCTCCTTCATTTAGACTACAGAGGCCGGGAAGCTCATTTGTAATCTTCTCTGTTAAATGGAGAAAATACCATCAGCCTTTGGCCAACGGGAGAAGTCTTAATTTAAAGTACTTCTTGTTAATTCCAGCTTACAAGTGATTTAATTTGTTGTAAATCCGTTCAAAAGAGGATAGCTCGCTTAAGCAACAGTGGTGACATCTTGTTGCTGGCTGGATGACTGATCTAAAGTCTCTACGGGGGAGGGCAGAGGGGACCCAAAGTTGGAGACAACCTTTCTGAATCTGGCAAATCTGAGAGTGAAAATAGTTCCTCATTATTCAAATGCTCAAGGATGGTAATTTCTTATGCACACTCCAAAATGTTCTTTCTATTGCAGTGTGTTACGTAAAACACTTTTAAAGTTTAAAAAAAAAGGAATTTTCAATGTCAACTAAATCCCCCCAGGACTGAGGGGAGTGCATTAGTCGTTCCTTAATGGTGCTCTCAGTCACGCAAACAGCAGGCAGGTACAGAGTCTCAGCTCTGGCTGAACGAGAGAGAGAGAGAACAACTGCAATGTTCTTATGTAACCTGTCTCATGAATATTGGTTGGTCTTTTTAGGATGCTGGGGTAGTGTTTATTTGAAAAACAGAACGGCGAGTAACACGCACTGATGTCACCCCAGCCCCTGAGGCTCTTTCACAGCGAGGGGAGTATGACACTGCTTCCTGTGGCCAGATGGGGGGGACTTTCAGTTGCATAACCTAGGCCTCCACTTCATTACACATCACACGCACACGCACAGCAACTCGCCAAAGCAAGTAGATGTACCGCGAGGCGGTGCGTAATATGACTGCTGCAAAGTACGAGAATGGGCAAAAACAATACTAAATGTAGAGTAAATGCTACATACAGGCCAACAAATATTGTCATTCATAACAGGACAGGGGTATACACCATCATAATAACAGGTTTAACTAAATAAGCAGCAAGCAGCAATCATTGGGGTCCAAGCAGAATGTGAAAACTGCCCGAAGTAGTGAAAAGTGGAAATGAGTCAGTTAAAGCTCACAACATTTGGATTGTGTCCACAGGATGTGGCAGGGATGCAGGGTGTCACATTAGGACAAGTTTGAACCTTTTTACATCACAAGATATTGGCTAGTGAAGTGCTAGAATTTAGCTTTGAACATTATTCACTGGGTGGCCCCACTCCACAGATGATGAATCGTAATGAGTTAGGGTAATGCGTCCAGTTTTTGGCAAAATGGTTTTCGAGCTTTTGCTCAAAAAAATGCTTTGACCCAATTCAGAGGGCATTATCACCAAGGGGCAATGCACGCCCAGGGACACAAGCCTTATATTCCGTATCAGAAATGAAGGGCTACAAACATACCAAGTTTCATGTGGATTGGTTAAGTGTTAGTAGGTTATATGATATCGTCAACCAAAAATTGGTGAAAAAACGTTGACTAACACAGCGGAGCGGAGGTCATAATCATCACCGCTCGGCTCTAATTCAACACTCGCCGAGTACCAGCTCGGTTCAAAGAATACGGGTCGTCTCAGGTGACCGTTTCGGTTTCAGACATCCACTCCGAGGCTTCTGGGAAAAACAGAACAGGGTGGGAGAGGACGTCACAGCAAGCGAGCAAGCTGCGTCCTACCACAGTCCTCGAGGCCCAGTCAAGGTCACAAGGCTGAATGTTCCAAAATCCTCTCTGACAGAGACATGCACAGTGATTTAAAAAGAAAAACCAACACAAAGCGATACCCCCAGATTGATCCTTGGAAGGATATCCCTTTTATCTGGACAGCAGATTTGAAATACACTGTCAAATCCATTTCAATAACCCAGCGAGGACATGTTATTAAAAAATAGCCAAGCACAGCAGTGCTGTAGCGATGAGACCGGCATGGTTCCCACAATGGCTGACGACTGTCAGAGAGAGGATGAAGGAGGCTGTGTGCGAGAGAAAGTGGGTCAGCCTTCCAATCCTCATGTCTGGTTTGGGTGTTTTTTTTGGGGGGGGGGGGGGGGGGGGGGGGGGGTTGTAAGGCAGATGGGGATCATAACATCATAATGTCACTCTTGTAATGCAGGAATTGGCTAGTGCTACTTAGCTAGAGGATCCAAATCCAAGCATTATCCACCTCCGCAGAGAAAGAGCAGCCTAGAAAGGGCCACTGGAATAGACAATGGAAAATAACAAAATACTTAATCTCTACTAACTCATGAACAGTTAAAAGAGAGATGTTCTTTATTTAGGAATGGATCTGATGCCTTTATTCAGAGTCTTTTAAAGAGGAGTAAAGGAGAGATATGACAAGGTAAAGACTGTCGGTGAGTTGTTATATTTGGGCATAACCTACAAAATGAATAATTTAAAGTCAAATATCCAAAACGCAAGGTTGTTTTAATAATACATGGCACAGTCTCTTGAATGCGCATCTCTCTTTCTCTCACACACACACACACACACACACACACACACACACACACAACTCTTCCATAGCTTGTGCCATCTAGTGGGCCACACATTCAAACACAAAGAGTGGAGCTCCACACATTTATTACAGACAAGGAAGGAATGTGCAAAAGAAAAAAAAGAAAGTCATGAAAAAAAAAAGAAAAAACATTTCTCATCTTTGACATGAGAAATGACCATGCAACTTCCACCATCTTGCTACATTTGTTTTACAAATTGGCCTGTCTTGTGTTTGCAAAGCAAAACAAATTTAAAAAGAAATGCTCCAAAGCCACCTGCCAATCATTGTAACTACTTTTTCCTTGAGGCTGGAGGATGACTGCATGCACAGAGAAATGATTGGCCAGTAAGTGACCACATGTTCTAACCAAGCACCTCACACTACCTGGGATCCATCATCTGGATTTGATCCAAAACATCCCTTTGTCAGATCAGTTTAGCTCAATCACAAAAGCCCTGAATTACAGTGAATCATAGCGTGCACACACACACACACGCACGCACGCACAAACACCACAACCATACATCTTAACTAACAAATGAAACTGGTTAAGGCCTTTCCCCTTACTCTATGCCAAACAGTAGGGTGACATGTTGGGGTGGGTGGATGGTTCTGGACAAGGACTCCTATACCCGTTATGTGTCAGTGTCACGCAGCAGATGGGTTGATTCAGTTAGATTGGCCCTTCAAAAACACCAGTCAAAACATTCACCAAATTTGCTCCATGTTGCCATGACAACGTAGCAGTGCTGCTTCATACCTACGCGTGCCTCACTCATCATCATCCTCATGCACTCTCCCATCTCCATCTACTGGTCATTCCACACACAGCTCACACATACACATTAAATAGTATTTGTTTTATATAAAATAAAATAAAACGTATTGCTGAGACAAGCCTGACCGCGTCCGTTTTTTCCCCAAAGCAGAGCAACAGGCCTTCCACTGGGATTCAGTGTTCAATGCGGATCAGGGTTGAATATGAGAAGACCTTTACATTAATGTACAGAGAGAAGGGGAGCGAATTTCAACTGGTGACGAATCATTTTGTATTCTAACTGCAATGCTACAAACAAAATCAACAGTATGAACGGGCAAGAGCCAGATCCATTCATTTCCACGCTTCCATTAAGTACAATCCAGGCAGCCCGGCAACTGATTTGTCCAAGCGTCTTATGCACAGTAGGACCCTCAGGAATATTGCTCACTAAACCATAATTAGGGGTGTATGTAGGAGAGAAAAAGAAAAAACTAAATGAGACAAAGCATTTGTCCATTTGATATTATTCCACTCAAGATCACTCACATTTTCATAAATAAGGAAATGGGGTATCAAGTTCTTTCCAGGGCGCACATGTAGTTTGGGGTACACACAGACACACACACACACACACACACACACACACACACACACACACACACACACACACACACACAATATTCCTGAAAGGGAAAGAAACACTTCTCTTTTACTGCATGTTCTACAATAAAACTGCGTGAGCACAGAGGCGTTCAGTGGCTGCCCATAGATGTTGGGAAGAGGTTTCGGGGACGGGTTTATATAAAATAGCAATGGGGAAATAAAAACAAACAAACAAAGACAAAAAAAAAAAAAACAACCAAACTCAGCGAGGATGGAATTTACTTTGTACGTCTAGTGACTGCAATTAACCAAACGGACGACGAAGCGATTTCTTTGTGTCCGTGAGTGTCCAGCGCTCATTAAGAAAACAGGAAATGTTAGGAAAGCTTGACGGCGATCTTCTGTTCCTTTTTCATCATTCTCTGCACCTCCTTCTCCATCTTCTTCCTCTGCTGTTCCATTGAACGTTTTTCCCTCTCAACCAGCTTCTGTTCTCTACAGCCCAAAAAAACAGAGAGAGAGAGAGAGAGAGAGAGAGAGAGAGAGAGAGAAAAAAAACGAGTACGTGAGATACAGAAAACTTCAAAGCACTGCGCCTCTGAGCCCCCTACTGTCAATGGGGGATTTGTGCTTCAAAAGGCAGAGAGATTCAGGGAGAGCTTCAGTGCAAATGCTGAACACTGCTGCAGACTACCCCCCTCTGGAGTAAGCCCCAAAATTGTGATGAGTCATTAACAGACTTCTGTTCTACAAGATCACAGTTTATCCAAGTCTTGTGCATCCAGTCTGACCCTCTTACTTGTGCTCGTGCTGTATGGAGGAAGATCTTTTAATAGAGGCGTTGTCTTACTTTCATGGTTAATATTACAAGGAAGTCATGTCAAGGACAGTAGTACATGTTTAAGTGTGATGGGTATCCTATGCTGCCATCTGCTGGATATATATTGAATCACATGGGAAAAAAAACCTGGCCCTTCTGATCAACCTAGACAGGTAGTTGTTCCTATAAGTCAGTGGTTCTCAAATGGTCTGGCCTTTGGGACCCCGAATTTCCCATAGTCATTAAGTTGCGAACCAAAATTCAAACCATTAAAGTAAACATAAACATAGGGCCTACCTGTATCCCTGCATTCATAGCACATTAGCCACATCTGACATCAGATAGATATTTCTAGTTATCTGGGGACTATTTGTTTCACCAGACCTGGGGCCGCAGAGCTGTCTCTGTTACCAAGCAATATAACTAGACGTAAAAAATAATTAGCTAAACATTTTACAGAATTATCTATGGATTCTAAACACAAAGTCTCAACCAGTGGCATCCCTGTAAACAGCTAGTAAGTCTCACGTTCCACAGCACTACTTCAGCTCACTCTTAGGACTCCCATACAGTAGGCTATGCCTCTGCCGCTCACTCAGAACTTCCTCTGTCTCTCTCTCTCTGAAAGCTCCCTTTTTCCTCCGTGACTGAGGCATGTGAAACAGGGAAACTTTCCTTTTTCCATAAAGCTACTGTTCACATATTCAAGATAAGTCATTCCACGTCTAAAGAAAACTCAGACACCGCTATAGGTGACACCACTGCTTACACAAAGCTGTAAGTGGAGGGGAAAAAAACAGAGGCTCATAATAACGCTCTCCACCTGTACCTGATGACACCTCCATACTGATACCAAACTGACACAATAGATCAATAAATTACTGGGAAGTCTTTAAACACAAAACCATTTGTTGTGAAAGCCACGGGACGAGCTTCATCTTTATTCTCGTTATTATTGTTAACTGCACGACATTTATTCATGAAAACAGGCTACAGTGGCAGCCTTTCCATTTGAGGTCAACACATTATTAGTGAAATATCTACCGACTGCTATGTATTCAAAGGCTGTGTAAACATACAGGGATTAAATCAACTTTGCCTAATATATTTTCCTACATCTCGACAATATTTATTCTTCCACTTTAAAGAACAACAGTGATTATGTTCAAACTGACTTGACATTTGTGTGCATCATGACAGGACTTGGAAGCATTGATTAATGAACTTCTGCAGCAGTTTAAACTATTGAAAGCACATGACGACTGTTCAGTAGTCAACTTTTTTAAGACCTCACAAAGGTCAAGGGACATCTGTAACTTAGCTAGGTAGCTATGTTGGTATCTGATTTAGCATCAGTAGCATATTATTGGCACATCAGTGGGGTCAGATGGAGTTAATGGCAAATGAGGACACGGAACTGTTCACCGTGAGAATGACTGACTGAGAAGGCCACCTCTGTGAGGCAAGGTGGCCTGTGATAAGGAATGAGAACATATGAAACCAACCAATAGTGAGAGAGGAGGAGGAGGAGGAGGGAAGAGAAGATCTGCTGACAGAGGACCGTAACAAAAAAAAAAAAACAGAACGCAGAACAGAACCCAAAAAAGTGGAGGGAGAGAATAACTGCCCAGAGTACAAAGACGTGAAAAGGATGAAAATGGACAGAAGAAGGATGAAGGACCGGGAACAAGCTGGAGGAGGAGGAGAAGGAGGAGAAGGAGAAGAAGGGCCCAGGCCCCCACCCTACCTTAGCACCTCCTCTGCCTCCCAGGCAGCGTCAGACGACTCGTCCTCCCAGGCGCTCGGGTCCTCCTGCCAGGCATCCATGTCTCCCAGCTCCGCCTGCACAGGGGAGAGA
The DNA here is from genome assembly GCF_900700415.2 of Clupea harengus. Taxonomy (NCBI): domain Eukaryota; kingdom Metazoa; phylum Chordata; class Actinopteri; order Clupeiformes; family Clupeidae; genus Clupea; species Clupea harengus. The sequence goes on along the minus strand of NC_045162.1, from coordinate 25,475,873 downwards.
ACACACACGACTTTACACACCTCCTCAGGCAGTACACACAGACTTTACACACCTCCTCAGACTGTACACACCTCCTCAGACTGTACACACCTCCTCAGACTTTACACACTGATGGAGATAATTTCCAAACACTGTTAATGACTTAAGATTAAGAATATAATAATCAAGTGCCTTGTATTATTAATTACCTTATATGAATCATGTACTTACAGTATGTAAGCAGGAACATGGCTTTTCTGTGTTTCTGCGTATGTGTAACTTAGATTATTAGGTGCCACTTAGTCTGCATATGTACAAGAGCATGTTTAGACCAGAGGTGATAAGAAGGGTCGAACTGTGCTTCTTCCGACCTTGCAAAACTTCCATCCTTGCCTCGGACGTCAGAAATCCACCACGTGGTTATCCCTGCTGAACGCTCAACTTCTGTCTATATAAACCTTGTGCGATGTGTTTATCATTGCTTCACTTTCAGCCTTGTGCTGGGAGTGAGCCCGATTGCAATTGTTGTTTGTCTAATAAATATACTTATATGCAGCTCCGGAGTCCTGAGGTAACTAGGGTGAATTTTCACCTATCACACACCTCCTCAGACTGTACACACAGACTTCACACACCTCCTCAGACTGTACACACCTCCTCAGACTTCACACACCTCCTCAGACTGTACACACCTCCTCAGACTTCACACACACCTCCTCAGACGTTACACACCTCCTGAGACTGTACACACCTCCTCAGACTGTACACACCTCCTCAGACTGTACACACCTCCTCAGACTGTACACACCACCTCAGACTTCACACACCTCCTCAGACTTCACACACCTCCTCAGACTTCACACACACCTCCTCAGACTTCACACACACCTCCTCAGACTTCACACACACCTCCTCAGACTGTACACACCTCCTCAGACTGTACACACCTCCACAGACTGTACACACCTCCACAGACTGTACACACCTCCTCAGACTGTACACACCTCCTCAGACTTCACACACACCTCCTCAGACTGTACACACCTCCTCAGACTGTACACACCTCCTCAGACTTCACACACACCTCCTCAGACGTTACACACCTCCTGAGACTGTACACACCTCCTCAGACTGTACACACCTCCTCAGACTGTACACACCTCCTCAGACTGTACACACCACCTCAGACTTCACACACCTCCTCAGACTTCACACACCTCCTCAGACTTCACACACCTCCTCAGACTTCACACACCTCCTCAGACTTCACACACACCTCCTCAGACTTCACACACACCTCCTCAGACTGTACACACCTCCTCAGACTGTACACACCTCCACAGACTGTACACACCTCCTCAGACTGTACACACCTCCTCAGACTTCACACACACCTCCTCAGACTGTACACACCTCCTCAGACTGTACACACCTCCTCAGACTGTACACACAGACTTTACACACCTCCTCAGACTGTACACACACCTCCTCAGACTGTACACACACCTCCTCAGACTGTACACACACCTCCTCAGACTGTACACACACCTCCTCAGACTGTACACACACCTCCTCAGACTGTACACACACCTCCTCAGACTGTACACACACCTCCTCAGACTTTACACACCTCCTCAGACTGTACACACCTCGATATAACGCCAAGGATAAAACAACAGAGACCATAGTCTAGAAGGGAACTCCAATACAACAAGACTTTTCACACTTGGATTTTTCCGCATTGGAACTGATGAAGAGACAACTGCAATTACACTGTGAACATGTACATGGTCCATTGCATGAGCTGCCAAACTGTCACGTCAACAGTCACTGTCTACGGCCATGTGGAAATGCAATGCACAACAGGAGACACTGCTTGTCACTGTGTGACGTGGAGGAAACATGCCACAATGAAAAGCAAAATCATTTCCTTGATTCAACTACCATCCGGAGAAAACAATGAGAAGGGATTATACTACACACTATTTTCACTCACAAGATATACAACACACTTTTTAGTCTATTGTAATGTAATCATTCAAGATTCAGATCTTGCTTTTCAAGTCATTCTGGCTCATTCAGTCACTTAATGCGGCGGTCATAAAACACACTGCTATGCAGTACATCAAGTTTGACAACTGATTGCCTGGAGGCATCCTATTAATACACGTCTCTCAGGAGGCACTTCATGTGACACAAATGATACATGTGAAACCATATCTGCCATGGTGGCACACTTAATGTCCACAGGAGATTCTTCCAATTTGTGTGGTGTGCATATGGACCCAATATCATGACCCTTTGCAACTTCCACTGAACAGAAACATGACCGGAAAATAATCAAGTTAATAATTCTAGCAATTGCCCTTGCAGATATAGTATGCTTTGTAATCCAGTGTTTAACAATGCCTTTCTCTTAATGATCAGCACCACCCCGTCTTATCAACTGGCTTACCACACTCTGGCCACACCTTATCAAAAAACAGTACGATAAACAATAAAGATCTGTATGCAAAGAATTTCATTTTAGTTTCAACAATGACACAAATTCAGCTCTCACAGCTAGCCACTGTGTACTGACACAAAAAAAAATGTAATTAGATTTTGAGTGGGGGAGAGAGAGGAGCGTGCCGCCACCACTCACCGACGGAGTTATGAAGGACACGTCCTGTGTGACAGCCAGCCTACTGGAGAAGCCTGTTGAGTTGTCTGGAGCAGAGAAGGCCAGCGGCTCCCGCTTCTTCAACACAATCTGAAAGCAGAAAAGTCAAATCCTTCACATCTCTGTTGTAAATTTGAATGGGTAAACAACATTCCTATGCAGCTATAGGGAGAATGGGGCTACGTGTGGCTCAACTGGGAGAGAAAGGTTCTAACACCACCCAAGATCATGCCTTTAATGGTGAAAATGTATATGCACTTTAAGTTGCTTTGGATAGAAGTGTTAGCTAAGTAAATGCGTGTAAATAGAAACATTTCTGAAAGCCAGCATCACAACTTTCTCAAAGATGCTTTCCTGAATTCTTTGTTTATTCAGATTATAAGTCTAATGGTGGCCTCCGGACACAGAGATGTGCAATGACTGAACCTCACTCCCAGATGCCTTAATAGACAAGCGGGTGACAGAAGCTCAACCCAAGGGCTTTCGTAGCCTTTCTAGCCTGCCCGCATCCGATGCACCAGGTTGCAGGTTTGAGTCCAGAACGAGACTGTGCTTCTCACAATGCAAGTTACACTGGTGCCATAACCTGGATTTGGAGTGAGCTTTAGTTGGGGTTGATTATAACAGTGGTTAGCGGGTAAGGAAATATACTCCCTAACAGTTTAAGAGCTTAAGTTTAAGATACTACTAGCAAAAGATTCTAGAACACATGGGTTTTAGCCTCATAGCTAGCACACCTTCATTCAGTGATTGAGGCTGCAGGTTTGAGTCAAGTGCAGGACCGACGTTCTCACAGCACAGCCTTCATTAGCAATAACGGGTTAAATAATGAGGAACTCAAATCTACATCTGGCTGCTCCTTCCTCATAGGACACAGCCAATTTTTTTGCAAACCATTCACAGGGGTAAACCAACAGCAAAACCCACGTTATGTTAATAAAATGCCACCATTCAGCATGCAACCGCACCTTTTGGGTTTTCCTGATGGTTGGTGCCATGTCTTTGAAGTAATCTGGCTCCGCCTCCTCATCCTCATCCTGCTGAGGAGGCACCGCCCCATTTCCTCCCTCGATTTTAATGCTGGTCGGAGCGTCTTCATCCCACGAACTCCACTCCTCAATTTCTGGCTGCAGGACAGGAGCGGAAATAGAAGGATCCAAAAAGATCAACACATCTCACATTCACAGATCACTGCAGGATGGGAATCAAAATGACCACGATACGCCATCAAGACACACACTGTGGATTTGTTTGAGCTTGGCCAAAAGTATATGTGGGAATTAGGTATGTTTATCTAGCTCTGCCCTTGGAGAGCTGCTAGTGTGACATGTAGCTACCCATGACTGACCTGTTTGGGTACGGACGAAAAATCCACAGTGGTCGGAAGTGTGATCTGGTCACCGCTTAGCTTGCGCAATCTGCCAGTCCTGTGTCACAAACACACAAATAAAATGCATAAAACACTGTGCCACTATGCAAAGATGACAGTGATGTACAATGCTGTCTGAATTTAAAGTGTGTTAAGTGTGATCTAATGAAACATCACTTGTATACATATTGTATGTGCATTCTATGTTTGTCTGTGGTGAGTATAATACCTAGAAACCTACTTAACATGATCACATTTACTAGGTCATAAACGTTTTCAGTGATTTCAAAATGTTGCTAAAAAGCACAGGCTGCATCTGACTAGCGGGGAATGAGGTCAAGACACACACACACACTAGAGGAAAATATTTACACTTACACCTTAGCTTTGTAGTACACCCTAGTGGTTATATATCTGATATATCCTGGCAAGTGACATCGTGTACTATAATTTAGATAATGCTGCCGTTTTAGCACTTACTTGGAGAACTGAGACATGAACACGACACTAAACACAGTTTGTTCTTACCTGCATATTAGTCGTTTGAAGAAGGAGAGTATTGTGGCTAGGCATGTGCATATCTTGAAAAGGCGGAATTGGGTAATGGCCATGTTTGAACATATATCTGCAATTCACAGGGAAAAAAATGTGTCGTAACTGTAACGTAACTTTTCATGGTAAACTGAAGTAACGTGAGCCTAGAAGTTCAACAGAAAATTATTAGCAATAATGTAGCTAAACAAAGCTCATTTTCATACGTTACAGTTTTAAATAACATGAATGCACTAACGTCACCTACAAACAGATGTAACAGACATATAATAAGGGTAACAAACTATTGTCGAGTAAGATAAATTGTGATAGCCAGCATTGTTTTAAACAAGAAACATAGATACCGCTATCTGACGTTTGCCTCCTTACAGCTGTCCTAATACTCAAGCTAGGTGGCCCAACCATATGTAACGATAACGCTATGTAGCATGATGTGTTGGGTGACAACGACAATGAATTGTGACAATGGCTGGATACTGTCGGTCTGAAAAGATAAAGCAGACGGTAACACTTTATTGCGCTAACATGAATACTTACCAGTCAGATCAATACAAATGAACTGCTATCGCTGAATTCATTAGCTAACCAGTCAAAGACTGTAAGCTGCCTAGCTTAGCTTGCTAACAGCAATTCCTATTCTCACGCCTTTGGGATTCAGCAGATTGTTAATCACGCGTTTTTTCCCACTTTGCCTGCTGTGACAAAACTGACCAAGTCGAAGTATTGCATATCGACTGTCGGCACAGGACAACGTCCACTACAAATCTTGCAGCTACCTCGTCCCCGATTTCATGTCAATCCCGGAGAATTGCCGTCCCCGCACTCATTGCACCTTAGATGCCATTTTTACACCAACAGGGAAGTGCACTGACTTATGAGGACCCTACTCAGGGATGACCAAAGCCATGCCTGAATTTTTTTCACTCTGATACAGACCTATATTCAAGGTAATTTTTCTGAATTCATGAGTTGTTGTTTTTTAGGATTCATATAAATAACAGTCCTTAACTTCAATTCACTATAACTTCACAGGTAAGTTTACATCGGCCGAAATTAAGTGTCACATAACATAGAAGTTTTTGAATTTAGTCTATGAAGTCAGAGTTGCCTCTTAATTTCCAGAAAACAATTTAGTTTCATTGTTAAGAGATTGCACAATATTTTCACAACAGATAAAATGTATGCACGAATAACAAACCACATCAAAAAGACGTTTGAACCTATGAATTAACCCTTTACTTGAAAACGTATTAGTGTTACAGACTTTTATGATTAGCTCACTCCATGCACCTTATACATCACACGTCAAGGAGAAGGGAAAAGTATGACGCGATCTTACGGGGCGGTCACTAGCACAAGGAAATGTTTCGAACCAAGACTAACAGGTTGCTAATTGTGGAGTTGATACACAGATACTACCTCTAAACGTCAGACCGAACAATAGCCACACTGCTGTATTGTTTTATTGGATTTTTTCTTGGCTTGTAAAGCTGAACGATTCAGCAACTTTCTTGCTCTGGTGTTACGGTATCGGTATCGCCGTTCGTTCCATTTAAGAGAGGGGTGTGACTTGTTTTTCGCAAAGGATAGGAGGGTGAGACGTGTGGATGACCGAAAACTCAAGGATGCCGTTCTTTCAGCCAAAATACAGAACGGCTATGTGCCAGCTAGCTTCCAAGTAAGTGGACCGCTGTCATCCAGAAGGAAAGGGCTGGTTTTCTACGGCATATTTGGGTTTCATTCACCCTGGAAGCTATACAGTCTGATATTCAACGTGTCGACATCAAGTAAGTGTCTTAGCAACGTTTGAACGTTAACGTTAGCTAAATGTCCAACAACACTAACAGCAAAATCATTATCAGTGCTTTAGTTAAGGTCTAGCTGTGTTTTTCTTCCAAATGCGCCAAACACAAATGGCCATTTACTTGGCACAGCAATTAGCTCGATTGCTTTGGTTATTCTAGCAGGTAAATGTCGAATAGCTGGGTAGAGGGATCAGATGTGTGCATTCCAAGCTGCTTGGGATTGCAATATTTCGTTTCCTCTGTCTCTGTGCGGATGTCTTCCCTCGTTTTAGCGATTAGCCTGAGTAGCATGGACGATGGTCCAGCGCTGTCCTCCCTTGACATTGCTGTGTCAGTGCGGAGTAACAGCGGTCAGCACAGACTGCTGCTGCACTGCTGTTGTAGCCATCCGTATGTGTCCCTGATGCAGGTTTATGTTGGTCATTGAGATTTTTGACAAGATTTATTTCAAATGTATGTGTAACCTTCTCTGTCAAAATGTCACAGTGTAAACACGAGTGTTATTCATGCTGCATTTCAGCACCACTGCAGTAGGAATGACTGGCGTAGTTGTGTCCAGCTGAGCAGTTTGTGTATACTCATCCTACCTCACCCTCTCCCCCGCTCAGCGAAATGAGTCCTGGTGAACAATGAAGAGTCCGGTGCACAGGTGCAGGGACGTGGAGCGGCAGGCGAGCAACCTGCAGCTGGATCCGTGCGTCCCGCCGCCGCGCCTGAGCGACACTGGTGCCATGTGGTTCGTCCGCGACGCGTGCGGCATCGTGTGCGGTGTCATCACTTGGTTCTTGGTGTTCTACGCGGAGTTCGTGGTGCTCTTCGTCATGCTGCTGCCTTCCAAAAATCTGACCTACAGTCTAGTTAACGGGGTGGTCTTCAACGGACTAGCTTTTTTTGCCCTGGCATCACACTTCAGGGCAATGTGCACAGACCCGGTACGTTTTCAATTCACAACAACGCAATTCGAGTTGTCATATGCATAGTCACCAGTAACATGTAAACACCAACATAAAAAAACTGGCAAAACTGTAATGTAAACACCAACATAAAAAAGTGGCAAAACATTTTGTCTGTCATTGCATTGACACAGTATACTGTAGAGTGCAAACAAGATAAATGCATAGATCTTGCCCGCTGCCCCATTCGTGACCCACATCCAGTGGTCACAGTTTTGTATATATCAAAGTCTGTGCAATGAAAAGTGCAATCTTACGTTTGGTGACATTTGATCAGGCCTAAGTCAGATGTGGCTCAGCATATCTTTGAACGCTTTCCAGGGAGCCGTTCCAAAAGGAAATGCCACCAAGGAGTTCATCGAGAGCCTCCAGCTAAAGCCCGGTCAGGTGGTTTACAAGTGTCCCAAGTGCTGCAGTATCAAGCCTGACCGAGCGCACCACTGCAGGTACAGATTGCCCGGAGCAAACGGTCGTGGAGTTCTCTGTCTGATGTAGTTACGCTGTCCCCCCCCCGAATTTAGAGCAGAGGAATGTCAAAGCAGTGGAAAGAAGTTGGACAAAGTGATTAGAATAATGGGGGCGACAGAATAAATTACTTCACTTCACAGACTCAGCAGATAGAGGTTGATCAGCCAGGGTTTAAATTCAGTCTTCTCTTATTTAGCTTTCTTGTCTGATTGGTCCAGTCAGCTTTAGCATGGACCACTCATGGAGACACTCAGCTTCTAGTTCATTGCATGGCTGCAGATGTGCATTTGTTTTTTGCATAGAATGAAGTATGACGTGACCAAGCCATCTCTTTGTCTTTTCCACTCTCTCTCTCTATAATCTATTGCGAAATCCCAGTGTCTGCAAAAGATGCATTCGGAAAATGGACCATCATTGTCCGTGGGTCAACAACTGTGTTGGAGAAACCAACCAGAAGTACTTTGTGCTTTTCACAGTACGTGCCAGACCGTGCTCACATCACTGACATTCACAGCTTAAACATGCAGTAGGACAACTAGCAGATACATATTTATTACAATGTAGTGCTTAAGCTTATGTTCTCCTTCATTAATAATGATCAATTTTCCCTGTGTTCCAGATGTACATTGCACTAATCTCTCTACATTGCTTGTTGATGGTAGTCTTCCACTTCCTGTATTGTTTTGAAGATGACTGGACAAGTAAGTGCTCAGAGTTTCCTATCTTGTCATGGCACCTAGCTCAGAGCCATTGAAAATGCTTGCGTGAGACCCTTACATGACCGCAGTCTGGAACATTTTATCTCCCTGGAGTCTTTTCTGAGGATGTGTTAAAGCTGAGACTTGGGAAGGTTAGACTGACCTGGGAGCCCTTTGCAGAGACACAGGGGAGGAGGGGGCGTGCAGTAGCCTGAAGTCCTGTGTGATCAGAGGTCACATTTTATGGCCTAACAAAATCATATCACAGTACTTCTGACACATACACTTTATGCATCCTCATATTATCAAGGTAACTGAAATATATTACATTGGAACAGCGGATCTGTGACTGTGAAGTTCGTAGCTTACAAGAGCGCATGGGTTCAAGCGAGGTGGAAACTAATTCAGCGTGACCAAGAGAAAGCACATGCTGAAATAGCTGAAGCCATGCCTGTCTCTCGTAGCTTGTTGTTCACTTTAGTGATTAGCGAGAACAAACGTCAAACAGGATGATTTGGCTTCACATGGTGCACCAAACCCTTTCCAATCAGCTCTCTCTGTCTGATTTCACACTCCAACCTCAAAATGTAGCTTCTCATATTATTTGATCGTTACATGGAGATGAGGGAAGGAGAGAGAGAGAGAGAGAGAGAGAGAGAGAGAGCTATGGAATATAGCTAGCTGGCCGCCTGTCCATGTAGGTCCGTGCTCTGACTTGAGATAAGAGGAGTCACATCTTTCAACAGTTTCATTTTTTTTCTGCCAGCAAATTTCTCCTGGCTATTTGTCATGCTTTGCAGCGGACCCAAGCTTGTCTGAAGTCAGAGATCACGTTAGTGAACTGTATCAAATGTGACCTTTGTGTACAGTGGTGTTTCCCTCAAGTAAGAGTGTAAGAATGTGTGTGTGTGTGTGTGTGTGTGTGCTTCCTCCCACTATCCCTCCCCACCCCTCCACCCTGCTCTCCACCTCCTCCTGCCCCAACCCTAGAGTGCAGCTCCTTCTCCCCACCAGCGACCGTCATTCTCCTCATCCTCCTGTGCTTTGAGGGCCTCCTCTTCCTCATCTTCACCTCTGTGATGTTTGGCACCCAGGTCCATTCCATCTGCACAGATGAGACGGTAAGTGCCCCGAGGAACCTCACAACTCGCTCCTCCTTCTCCTCCTCCTCCCTCTCCCCCCTGAAGTCCGAAGAGTCCTGGCTGTAGCCCCACAGTCCACAGGCTCATCATCCTAACAAGTCCCCGTCTGTGCAGAATTATCTTTGAGTGGTCTTGGAGTAGTCATAATAACATTACTCTCAAGTCATCTATTTTCAAATGAACTAGAATTATTTCCAATGCATCATCGCATGTGTGTCTATGAACTTCTTAATACTTGGGAAAATCGGGTTTATTTAAGTTGGAGATAAGTTTATAAACTTACCCTACCCAGTTAGGGGTCTGTTAAGTTTGGTTTGAAGGGCTACAGCCAGATATCAGTCCCCCAGACACTACACAGACACTGTTTATTGATCCGTGCTTGTATCATTGGTTGCTCTGATAGAAAAGATGGTTGATACATGAGCTCTCAGGCCTTCTACATCGTAGTGCAATGCAAATTTAGTTTTAGGGTATAACCACAAGAGGGTGCCAGCAGTGTTGGCAAAGAAAGGAGACGTCTTGCATATTAATAAAATGCCGTATGATGCACACCCTGAAGGATAACACTGTCATGGAAATATATGGCAAAAAAACAAGCTAGACACATTTTTCGCTGTGTTAACAACATGTAAAATGATGCCACAATTTACAGCAATCCTGCATTCTAATCAGAATTTCAGTCAAATCAGGAAATGATATCACAAGACATGTCTGCCAAGCACATTGGTCTTTACGAGACCTGATGATGCAGTTAAGATCCTAGATCGTGTTCACCTTCTCTGCTGACGCTGTGTTTGTGGCTATCTCTGTGTGGGACCTCTGTGTTTTTAAAAATAGTCTAAATGGATGTCATATGACCGCAGCACGACCGCCGTACGCCGCGGCCTGAAAGAAACCATCATGCTGTTGGATGTCTTGTATTAACTTCAAACTCAAATAGGCATTAGCTTTGCAGTGCACATCCTGCAGAGACATTCCTGTACACACATTTACATTTACATTTAGTCATTTAGCAGACACTTTTATCCAAAGCGACTTACAAGGATGTATACACATTTTACATTTACACTGATGGCACACTGCACATCAGGAGCAATTAGGGGTTCAGTATCTTGCTCAAGGACGCTTCGACAGGGAATTGAACTAGCAACCTTCTGATTACTAACCGACTTCTCTACCTCCTGTACCACTGTCGCCCCCACACACATATTTGCTTAGCTTCTACTAACTCTCTAACTCTTAATGCTACACTCACTGTGTTCTCTCTGTCTTTGCCCTAAGCCACACACCCCCTTCCACCTAGAGTAAGCCAGTGTCCCTACGTCCCAGGTTTGCTTGAATTAAGTTAGCTCTGCAGATTTGCTGTGCTTTATGACCTTTTAGGACTAAATTAGCTGACACATGTGGGGAAGTTTTACTCAAGACAATGAGCATTCTGTTTGTTGATAAACCCTTCAGGAGGGCAAGGGACTGTTTTGTTCAACGTAGCACATCAACACACAACACGTGGTAATATTTGATAATGCCAAGTTTGTCTGGGCCACACTGAAGTTGCGGTTGTCTCTCGTTTTTTAGGGCATAGAGCAATTGAAAAAGGAAGAGAGAAGATGGGCTAAAAAAACTAAGTGGATGAACCTGAAGGCGGTTTTCGGACACCCCTTCTCGATAGCATGGTTTAGCCCGTTTGCCAAGCCTGGCCATGGGAAAGCCGACCCATACCAGTATGTGGTCTGAGCTTTGGAAACGCAAACCCAGAAGGCCTGTCCATGCCCTGGCACTACATATAAAAGACTGAGGTGTGCTGGCACCCCCCTCCCCTACCCCCCTTAACTCCCCCCAACCCTTTCCCGATGCCTCCACCTAACGTGATTGTATCTCCAAGCTCACTCAACTCTAATGGCCGTGTTCTGGGCAGCGACAGTGCTACCCATAGAAAACATCCCATTTCTATGGTGCTTCCTAAGAGGTTGTGGAAATATGAAAAAAAAAAAAAAAAAAAAACATGGACTTGCCAGTTTTGCCTTTTTTTAATCTTTATTTTTTATTGGTTTAATATATTTTTTAACTATGTTTTTTCTTGATCTGGAAACTTTGCTCTGTTTGGGAACTTCCTGTCACCATCTGTACTGTCACTTTCCCTCCGTTCACATTCCACTCTCCATTGGTCCTGCCATTGAGAGCAATCCTCCTCCTCCTCCTCTATCTCCTTTCTCCTTGCGTCTGTTTGACGAGTCTAGTAACACTAATGCAAAATGCCTTTGTCCCCTTCATAAAATCCGCCTTTTTTGGAGTGGGGTTGAGGTCACATTTTGCATGGATAATCTCTATTTTTTTGGTTAATAATGGAGCGTATTCCTCATCTGAGTTGGATGATGAATCATTGGGAAGAGGATTGCATCTTTCTAGTTTAGACTCTGTGAGAGCATAGTCATGTCATCGGTAGAGCTTTACACCAGTTTGATTATGGAAATTGGCAAGAACGTCAGTGCAAATTAGGCATCACAATACAGCAATGCTTCAAATTTACGGTGTACGCAATCTAAAATCCACTCTTTTTTTGCACATTTTGGAGAACTGTGAAGTTTAGGTATGATAATGACAGAAGCACCTGGAATCATGTGAACTGAGGGAAGGCCTTAGCCATCTTTTGGAATTTTTAATATGTGTTTATTAATACGTTAAAAGGGACAATCTGTTGAACTCCATCTCTTGATTAAAAAAAAAAAAAGCATGTTTATGTTCACTTTACACTGGTTGTTTTTCTGTTAGTCCTGTGGTGGATGTTACTGAAACGACCTTGATTTGACTTCAAGTAGCTCTGGCTGCACAATCAACTGTGAGATGGTTTCCAGTACTGCTTTTATATTGGCGTTTTTATTCTTTCTGTATATACATATCAAACAATAAATGATGAACCTGATTGGTTTACTTGTCAGTATGTTCATGTGAGGACGCTCCTAGTTGTGCAATCTTGCTGTATGATGTTCTAAACAAGAGATGAAACAAGTACTACTGTGGTTGGAAGGTATTTTTTGTATGTTCCTTACAATTATTGAGCAGTTAGTATATCGCACTTTGTGGCAATGCTGTCACATAACTTCAGGTTAAGACTATAACCATACAAGCGAGTGAGAAATGATCTATCCCAGCCATTCACTGTCTTTTTTCCCTAACAAGTATGTCAGTTCACCCTGTTTCCCTCTCCCTCCCTTTCCCCCTTTTAACCCTTTCTGTCTATCTCTTTTGATCTGTTCTCTGGAAATGTTTCTTACAATATTTTCAGGACTTTCTTCAAAATGCTCTCTATTTGTTCTCCAACAAGGACCCATGTTGAACTCAATTGGCTAAGTGTTGTGATTTTTCACCGTGTAACCCTGTAAAAGCCCCTTTGAGTAGGCCAGATGCGGCTTTCTGATTGGTGGGAAGGGAAGTGCAGGTAAGCCTTGCTCACCTGAGACAGGAGACCTATAGCGCAAACATCTCGGCCCTGGTAGCCAGAAGCATGTCATTGTGTCTCTTAAAACCGTGTGTCCAGTAATTGAACCAGTGTTGGCCGACGACAAACACCGACAGTAAAGAAGGAATACTCCTGAAACAGAAAAAAGCATGCTGCATGTATCGGGTGCTTTTTAAACCATCATTATCATAAAACATATGGATGCATAGTCTCCCAGTTCATGCATTTCACTCGTAACTGCCTGAGTCCATAACATTACACCCCAAATCACTTATTCATCCCCCACCCTCCTGTGAAGGAGGGACCATTTTCAACTTTAACTATACGGCTCTCCACAGTAAAGCAAGGGAGTGGTTTGGGCCGTTTCCATTAGGAATTGCATCCGTTGCAACAAATTTGTATAAAAGAATATGCCACCATTTCACGTGACGAGTAGACTATTTATTTACAGTGAGTGTGTTGTGGGGTCTTTTATGACATGGCTGACAGCTCCTCGCTTTGCCTTAGGGTATCGAGCGTCTGAAGGGCGAGACGGCCACCTGGGAGAAGCTGTCGTGCTGGGAGGCCATGAAGGCTGCGTTCGGGGGTCCGTTCTCCCTCTCCTGGTTCAGTCCCTTCTCGGAGCTCACCTGCAGGAGGACGCCGTTGGAGCAGGTGCCTCCCGCGCCGCCCGGTGACATCATCGAGGAGGACGTGATCGAGATTCCCTACGAGCGCTGAGACGAGCCCGGTGACATCATCGAGGAGGACGTGATCGAGATTCCCTACGAGCGCTGAGACGAGCCAGGTTCATGACGTCACACACCCACAGTGCCTTTCCGGTCCAAAGGGGGGGCCAAATCTGGACCATTTCAGTATACACAGTACCAAATGCACAAGCACAGCTGTTTTAGTTAAACAGCATGTTTATTGAAGGACTTTCTGTAATGTCAATTTTATATTGAGTGAATGAAGAGTCTAATGATGAAATCTGATTTTATATCTGTTTTATAGGATAGTTTTCAATTGGCTTAAGTGCCTTACTTTAAACTACACATTATAAAATCCTTTCTTTTAAAAGAACACTGTTCAATGATATGGATCTCTATTTGATGCAAATGGTATTCACCAAGACGTTTAAGCACAGATGTTTTGAATAGGCATAATCTGGCAATAATCTGTTATCTGTATAATCCTCATTTGCTTGAAATGTGTATTATTGTGTTTTATTCTGAAATAATATTATTTTCAAATACATTTGCATTAAAAGGGAATAATGGAAATTGTTCCAGCTCTTTTGTCATAGCACATCCCAACCTCAAACCATCTACAGGCAGTGTAACACCGCTTAACTGGCACACCTATTAATAGACATGAAGCCTTCACTGGAAGACGTCATTTTAGGTTGGCTCCATGTAGGTCAGGAGTATGCCCGGACACCAAACATATCCTCTCCCTGGTGATTACCGTCCCAAATTTCAAGCCATAGTCTCACCCCACCATATCAAAGTGTGAGACTTCAGTGCAGATATGGTCAAAAGCTGTATTTAGAGATCACATTTGTGGAACAATATTTGCATTAAATATTAACCATTTCTGTGAAACAGAATTAAACAGTTTTTTTTTGCAGAGTATAGCCTTAAAACAAATATAAATGACCTGAAAGAAGAAAATTACAGTTTTAACCCCACAAAATAAGTTTAAGGTAAATAAAAAGTTATGCATATTATGACAAGTGTGGTGCATAGTAAATATGTTCCCTCATGTTGGTCTCAGTGTTATATTGCGTAACAGTACGGATCAATTCTTGGCCAAGTTAATGGCATCATATAAATTCCTCTTGCTTAAAGTGCAGGTCACACCCTTATCAGTACAGCAACAACTACACCACTGACAAGCATACTTGTGGTGCAGTATGCTGACTGCACTGCAAAGGGTGCTGTGCTTTGTGAATAATCCATGCACTACATTGTTATTTAAATGAACCTTTAGAGGATCACTTGGTATCCATCTGAACACGCTGGTTTACAGGAACAGGGCTGCGTTCATCATCACATACAGTCTCATTCAATCTTTTTGGCCACAGTTGGCTGGGATTCCTGGTTTGTGGACCCATGCACGATGAGTAGCCCTGACAGAGTGAGAGAGATGCCGACCCACCAGAGTGCAGCGTGGGTCTCCCCAAATATCAGCCTCCCAAGGAATGCCTGTGTGGAATTAGGAGAACATGTGACACGCTGTAGCTGATACTCTGATTCCTTTGATAGTTGCTACTCTTATTGGAGACTGTAGTATGAGAGACCAAAAAAGTCATCATCAGTGTGATCCCAAAGGTCAACAGTAATTACTAGCATTGACTTTACTTAGTCAGTTGTGATTGCAGATACTGGTTGTCTGACTGGAGTTCAGGGTGGGTACTCACAGAGGATATGAAGTTGGAGGCAGTGGTGGTCACAGTGGCCTGAGCAGAGGACGAGGAGAGCCTGAGAGCTTTGGCGAAGAAGGTCCACATCACGGCATTACAGGTGAACAGCAGACCTCCGCACAACAGCCTCAAGGGGATGTGCAGCTAGCAGGAGACAGATTTCATAAGCACCAACACCCAGTCACACAAACACACACACATTATGCACGCACTGTAACCTTTATTGATGACTTGTGTAATTTCAGCTCCACTTATTTACATTATCTTCTTCCAAACCCCATCCATGCATGCTCTCACTGAAATCTCATTATTCAGTTTCGATTGTTCTTTACCCTTCTGTCACGGGATCAATGACAACGTAATTTAAGGAGCCCCATAAGCTACGCTTACATTAACAACAAAAGTTAATTATCTATAATAACAAAAAAAATGGTCATGCATTTAGACTATACAAATCTAAAGAAATATAGCTGCTTACATTTCACTAAAGTGGTATAGCAAATCCTCTAGCTACGTGTCAGTATTAGGTAATGTTATTTCAAATCGACGTGAACCCTGTTAAAGCAATGGAGATAAACCATCACTGATCACTCCACTTATTAAGTCATACTTTACCCAGTCGCATGGAGCAGTTTCATTATCTTGCTGGAATATCCTTTCTTCCCCAGCCCAGGTTTTCAGCCCGGTTTCACACACACCTTTGAGGTAGTCAGCGCCAAGTGACAGTTTGGCTGAAGAGGAGGCAACAGCTCCAAGGAAGCCTGCGAGTAGCGCATACACAACTCCGGGAAACATTTCAATCGAAGAAATATACCGTTCATTCAAAAGAGAGCATAATTTCACTTTCCTAACTGAGCAGTCCTTCTCTAGCTACAAGATCGACCAAGGGAAGGTGCCGTGTGGGAATTATCCAAACAGAAGTGCATTGAGGAAGCATTTCATTTCCTGTCAGAAACACCACTCACGAACCACAGGGTCTGGTGAAAAGACCTCTGGTGGCATGTTCAAGAACTTACTCAACACTGATTTGCATTTTCACAATCGTCTTCCAGAGACATATAATATGTGAAGTCCCTCACCAAACGTATTATTATAAGACGAAATGTTTAGCAACACTTACAAGATAATGTTAACATTATCTTAAATTCCTAGACGCCAACAAATCCCTGTGAATTCCATAGAGTGCATATTACCGAACACTTTACGAAGTACACTGCAATACAGTGCACTAACATCTGTAGTGCACTCCGTCGCTGATAAGTGCTGTATCAAATGGAACACTTACGTTAACCACTTGGTGGAAGTGACGTTCGCAAATCTGCTAGCGATACCCGCGAAACTAAAACTGACAAAATTAACGCACTTCGTGCCCTCTTTATGTCCCTTGTTTACCCCTTTCTCCACCCCATGTGGAAACTCAAACTGCTACACCTCCACCATCACGGCAGGCTTCTCCGCCTTCTGGCTGAACTTGAGATGCTATGTACATTTCATTGTGATTTTGCCTTACATTCACAGCATAGCTTCATGTAGTAGTTGCAATTAAATTATCCTAGCTAGGTATGCTACATTCTATGGCATAGACGAATTCCCATTGGTCATTAAAATACGCGTATTGATGACATAGCTGTGACGCCAATAGAAGCCGACATCCTGATAGCAAACAACGGAAACAATCCTCGCTGGTTTAGGTTTATTTATCTGCCTCACTTCTGAGCAAAATGAGCAAACATGGCAAAAAGGGTAATGTTTCATGGGTCAAGCCGGCAGAGCCATCTTTTCTAAAAAAATTCAAAAGTGATGTTGGGTATAAGGAGGGGCCGACGATTGACACGAAGGTAACAATATGCTAATTTAGCCAGCTAACGTAGCTGCAGGCTTGTTACATTTGCATTGTTAATAGACAAGTGGGGTGGTATTGGAAGATGTGTTAAAACATATAATCTTGTTTTCCCCCTTGTAGAGACAAGACATGCCCGAGGTCGACGATGATAGCGGTGGTAGTGATCGCGAGGATGAATTGCCGCAAATAGTTGTTCTCAAGAAAGGCGACCTGAGTGCTGATGAAGTTCAGCATATGAAAAAAGACACAAAGGGTAAGAGCTTTCATAAGAACGGTCAGATGTCCCCCTAAGCGAAAGATAACGTAACGTTTCATGAGCCGAGAGGCAGAATACAAATGTTTCTTATTTAGTTAGACATTTCATTATAGTTTTAGGTTACCTCTCGGCGTTGGTAACATGTCCCACATGAACATTCTATTCGTTCCACATTTGGTCTGTTTGCATCTGGTCACGTATGATGAATGGTAGATGACTGTGCTGAAACAGATTACTCATCAATGCACTGTGTTGTCTCTTGTGACATATTTAGACGAGGAGCCTCCTTCAGACGGCAAGATCGTGTTCAAGAAACCAGCAAAGCGCTCGTCCTCAGATAAGTTCCAGGGTATTTCCGCCAGCTCCAGCAAGAAGAAGAAGAAGCACGACGACGAGGAAGAAGGCAAGGGCGAATCAAAATCAGAGACGAAAGTGAAAAACAAAAGTTTGCTGTCATTTGTTGGTGATGACGAGGATGAAGATGACTGAACTGCTCGCTAGCAGCAGGTTAGTAGTCTTGGATATTCTTAAGATTGTCTAGTATCTAACTGTGAAGGTTAAAACCAGTAAAGTAATTCTCAAGTAATACTTCTACTCTTCTCCCACAGGCTCCTCATGATCGACAACATTCAGTTGATTTAAGCATTCATAGTTATTGTGTTCTTTTTGTATGCCTCATTCTGTGATTCATTTTCTAAAAATTTTAAATAATGTAAATGAGTGGTTTCTATTTGGAGGGACACACTCTGTTCATCTGGATGAGTTGTGTTAGGCAGAATTTCCTTGAGCAATGTAAAAACGGGGAAAGCCGCAGCAGATATACACTTGTGAAATAATAATGACCAAGTTATGGTAGATGCTTGCAGAACTGAACGTGTGAAGGGATAAGATTGATGCATTGCAAGCAACAAAGGAAAGGCGTCCGCACCTCTCATTGGATGTATGTACATATAGCTTCTACAAAGGAGCTCTTCTTTAAATGTCTTATCATTTATCAATGTATTTGCCATCCCGAGATTTGGGATAGTATGGATCACCATTTGTTACTGTATGGAGGGAAAGGTTTTAGGCAAAAAATAAAACCAAAACCTTCTTGTATTCTTGTAAACATTCTACCTGGGTACCAGAAATAAAAACCCACCACACAGTAGTCTACACTGAACACCGATTTCTTTACTGTTTTTTCTTTTCTTTTGTTTGTTTAATCATTTTCCACACGACAGACACTTCACTTTTCATCCTCATGGACAGATTACAGAAAACCAAAAGCAAAGCCTCATGGGCTTATGATGGAACGGAACAAGACCAGGATGGCTTAGAGGATACATTCATAAAGCAAAAAAAATGTAACAAAAAGGCAACGTAATGTGACCTAAAATACAAAGACCCATCAAGAGCTGCATTGTGACCAGAAGGGTTAAAGAGTAGAAAAGGCTTTAGCTAAGCCTGAACTAACTATGCAATCTGAGGGGGAGCTAGCAGAAGAGAGGCTAACATACAGCTGCAAATGAAATGTGGAGGTGTAAGGAACTGTACATTATATTATCTGGGTGTGAAACAGTGGTTCAAAACATTTTGTGTATTAGTTCCATTCTGCTCTGTGTATGTATGTGGTTTCATTAAGATGGTGGAGAGACACAAAACTAGAATGCCTGAACTGAAAGCTGAAGGCAAACACACGTAACCACACAATTAGTATGGTCTGACAAGGGATTTTTACTCAATAGACCTAATGAGCTGCATCTTTTCAAGTAACTCTGACGATGTGCACATTTGAATTGTGCCTCAAACTAACAGATGAGCAAACATGTCGTTTTGCTGGTTAACGGTTAAAAGTGACATATACAGTTTTTGTCGTCAAAAAGGATTTAACATTGACAGCTACAACAGAATTTGAAAAGAGGATGTTTGTCAAAACTCCTGTGCAATCTTCAAAGCTGTTCATTAGATATCTTTTACATACACAGTCCACCACAGTGGAATTGTTATAGGTGTAGGGACCTTTTCTGACCACCGAAACAACATAGTACACCTTAAATGCAGCATCACACGATCACATTTTGCAAATCACCACCTCACGGGCACAAACAAACACACACACACACACACACACACAGCCAGGGTAAATCTCATCTCAGAGCTGTGGACAGATCCCTTTGAGTTATGGTCCTGACCGCTGAGGCTTCAAGGCATTTCTTTGCTCTTTATAGGCCCAATGCCCAATGTTTAAAGCAGCTATTTCAACTGACCATATTTTAAAAACCTAACCCTATGAAGTGCATTGATAAATTGCTTATTTTAAGCAAAAATTGCACAAAATGTAACTGCACCACATACTATACTATACAAAGAACAATAAGTGTATGTATTTCAATGCACCCAAGCCCTTAGTCAAAATGTATACTGTATATGCACACACGATAGTAAGTACATCGAGTAATTCAATCTTGTTACTAAAAGGTTACTTGTGTAAATGGCAGTGTAGTGTGTTAAAATCTCTTGTAGGTTTTAAGAAGAGATGTTTTTAAAAGGATTACAAATAAGAATTTAACCCCAACCATAATTAAGTCTAGACAATTCTCATGCAATCATGAGTTGTTATTATTTGCTGGCTAAGTACAATAGTAAATACAAAGTGCAGTAACTATTGATTATGGAGTGTCACTGGCTTTCTTGATGTCTTTGGGAGTTCATTCAACTTTTTCCCAAATTCTAGCCCATCATAAGTAGCTCCTACTGCTATCCACAAGATGGCAGACGAGTACAGAAAGAACTTAGTGTTCTTGTCACAAAAAAGGATCATACAAGACTGCAAATAACAAAATCAGGTCTGAATGAGGATAGCACTTTGGACAAAACCAGACTGATGATGGGGGTTACAATAGGTTAACTGTAACTAGGCAATATCCCAGACTTTGATATGGCCAACAACGCACCTATCCCAAAAATGTGTTACCTACATGGTGCACTACATGTGCACCAATTAACTGCTTAACTTCTAATTTTCAATGCCAAATACCACTCAATGCAATTGTACAGTGTGCCAACTATGGAAACCCACCGGGAAGTAGTCCGGATCGAAGGGGCCATGTGTTTGTGTCCATTGAGTTCTAGGAGTCACGACAAACTGAGGACGATTTTCAGGAGTAGCCGCAAGTATAATAGAAAGGAGGTATGAATGGCAGAAGTGGTGAGAGGTCGTCATCCGTGGATGTAGAGAGCTTCAGGAGGCGCTCACATGTGCTCTGGATGGCTCTGTAGGCAGGTGATCATCTCCTGAACCGGCTTCCCCTCGAAGCAGATCTTATAGACGGCAGTAAAGAGTGGGAACCTGGAATACAAAGAGAGGCAGATCAGTGCTCAGTACTCAGTACTTTAAGTATGTTTCTTCATTTGTTGGCTGAATACTCACAATACTCCTTCTATGTAACATATTTCAAGTCTAGGACAGGCCCAGATGTTTGTGCAATCCGTCATAAAATTAGCACTTTTTTCTGCACTAATGGTCTCATCCCTTGGATTCAAATTCTGACTACATTTGTGTTCTCTGCAAAGCCTCTGACTGCAACATAAGAACTGTCACAACTGTTCAAATTCAAAGCCATCTAGGAATAAGGAAGGTAATGGTAGTTCAATTCAAAGAAAGCTGCAGCTGCACTGCGTTAAGAAAGTCAGGTCATACTTGGCCAACAATTGATGGAGCATGTTTTGTTTAGTGTTTTACCCAGAAACCATCTACTCACTTTTCCACCAGTTCTTTCTGTTTGAGGATGTGGTAGACCTCCGCAGAGGTGAGTGGTCCTTGCAGCTTCTGCCCGTTCAACATCTCCTTCTCAAGCTCCTCAATGCTCTGAGATGGTGGAGATATGGGACAAAAAAAAGGAAGGAGTTATCTCATAGTAAGACTATATATAGGAATGTGGTGTGATTGTTCATAACACTTCAACAACACTCGTATCCTACTCCCACTGTAATATGATATTTCTCTGAAAATGTATATCATGTCTACAGACACACACAAATTCCAGCGCCACAGAAAACTCCTGACCTTCCCAGTCCTCGCGAAGGCTTCGGCAACCTTGCGGTTGCGCCCCCCGTAGCAGGTGGTGATGAGGTCAGCCACGCCGCAGCTCTCTAGGAAGGTGGCGGAGGAGACGGCGTCGTCTTTGCTGAAGAGCTTGGCGAAGGCGATCATCTCCATCAGACCCAGGCGGATCACAGCCGCCTTGGTGTTGTCACCGCACTGCAGTCCGTCACAGAAGCCCGCCCCCACGGCTACTATGTTCTGAGAGAGGGGAGTAGACGTGAACAATCTGAAGCCTGGTTGTTGGTGGAGGCCTACGTGGCCCAATTTAACATTACATAAGTTGGGGTGATGTAATATGTCAGAGTGTTGCAGGAGGAGCCTTTCCATATGGACATCAATGACTTTATTAAATAAGCACTGGACTCAGCTCTAGGTATTTGAATGTATTATATCGTCCTGGGAACCAAGATAAAAAAAAAAACTGTCATCCAATTTCTCTTTTTTTGTGATTTCCTTAAAAAAAAAAAAAAATCACTCAATTATAGAGGACACATGGCTACGGATTTGTTCTCAGGAGGTGACAAAGTAATTCTATGAATCTGACAAAGAGTAAGAATGAGTACAGGATGCATTCAGTGAAGGTTAGATGATGGGGTGACAATGTTACTAGTTACCTTCAGGGCCCCACACAGCTCAACCGTATCTGCATCTTCCACCACTGTAATGCGGAAATTAGGGGTCTGGAGAAGCTCTTTGAACAGCTGCCCGTTCTCCATGATCTTGGACCCTACATGGCAATAAGAACAGAGTCAAATTTTGTTACGGACCCCCAGTGCTATTGAACAGTCCTGACACGTCGATAAATATAAAATGAAGTAGACTGCTGCTGGGTTTATGGACAAAGTGCTCACCTATAGTTGTTTCACAGAACTTCTCAGCCGCCACCTCATTGGCAATGTTTGCCCCCATCAGCACACTCATATCAATACCCATCTTCTCCCTGATGATGTCGGATATCAGCTTGAGACCCTCAGGTCCTTCATCTACACCCTGTAGTAGAGGAAGTAGCAATTGATTGAGAGAATGAGAGAGACTAGAGAAACCTTGGAATTTGAAAAACTGAGGAAAAATATCTTCCGTCACGCTTTAAACCCTCAACCGCAAGAAGTGCCTTGAAGCCTCAAGCCGTTTAATGGCCCATAAAACAAACAAAAGGAAAGAAAAACCGACACACAATGGGAAATAAAAGTGTCTCAAGAAAATGAGAGAAAACCAATGACACCCTTCCGTCTATAAATGACTTGTCACAGAACCACCAGATGGGTCTCCTCTCCTAAAAAGGTTCACCCACACATATGGCGGACGGTTTCTCCTGACGGTAAACAGAACGGAAAAAAAGTGGGGCAGTATACCCACAGACATTCCATAGCCCCTGCTGTCATCTGAATATGAGTCGCATGCACAGATGGGGAGGCACACGAGGACGAGAACAGCAAACATGGCGCTGAAAATATTTTCACATGGCACTGGACAGAAATGGGAGGCCTGCTGTGCTATGCTGCAGATCAGTGGGAGCAGCTGTCGAAGTCAGCACCAGGACACAGGTCAGCTGAGCGTGCTGCACTAGATATGGAAACTTCAGGGCTGGAGAAACTCCATTATACCAGACCTAAACGTTTGGGGCAGATAAACTAATTACACATGGAAACATTGGGGCAAGATAAGCTCATACTATAGACCTTTTGGAGACATCGAGGATACAGACGGAAAGTGCACACTTTTGTAAGCCAAGATAATTGTAATGACAGGAAAAGAAAACATGCTGTCTTTCGTTGTTGAAAATGTCCTTTGTGGGAGCTTGTAAAATATATTCAGTAGGTACGTTTTTTAGGCTTACATTTTAGAGGCTTTTCACAACGTTTAATTCATTTCCATTCAATTCCATTCATACCTTGCACTCAGTACTTGAGACCCTAGAATTAAATACAGTACTAATGTATGCCATAAAACAGTGAGAATAAAAGATAAGTCTGAACAAAGACCAATCATTCATATATTACCTGTGCTATAGGAACCAAGATATAAGTGTTTATAAAATTGTTCCCCATTAAAGTGGCTCATTTGTGTTGGATGAAAAGGACCCGGTGTCCATGATCCACAGTGTAACCTTAAGTGGAGCTGCATCCCTTTGATGTGACCGCAAACCAAGCCCCTCCAAAATGACCCCATCTAGAGGTGTCATCTCATCCCTGCGCCGACCAGACCTCCTCTGTCATCTTTCTGTGTAATTTATGAAAACAAACAAAAAAGCGTTTTCTCTTTGCCGTCATCTGTGTGGCCGTGTCTGGCTAGTCTGATTACAGCAGTGCTCTTTCCCAGAACGACCAGATCAGAGCTTGCCTCTGCCAATGGTTACATAATGGGTTTAAAAAGGACTGCTTTTTTTCCGCCACACATGAAACCTTTCATCGAACTCTCTCCACACCCCCAGCTGAGATCACTGACCGATTCAGGCCTGCGTGACTTCAGGCAGTTCCTGTGTGGCAAACATTTCCTTCCCAAATGCTGAAAGTCTGCTTTCGCAAGCACAGAATTACGTTCTTGCAGTGCTCAATCATATGCAATCAGGGTAGTCTTCAAATAGGATGCTAAGGCCAGGCATCCAGTGCTATCTATTGAGGCAACGGCCTGCTGGCTTTTCCTTGAGTCCTACCTTGATGAGTGTGATTCCTCGGGCCTTCTCAGACACACAGCCCATCATCTCGTCGCAAAGCCTACGGATGAACTGGTGCGGGACCACGAACACCAGCAGATCGGCCCCCTCAGCAGCATCTCTCAGCTGGGGAACAGCCACCTAGCCCAGACCAAGGAACCAACAGTGGTGCACTTTATTCATGACCTTGAAAGCAGGGTATGCAACTGGTAAAAGGGTGCAATGCTGGATGTAGGTTAACTGTGAATGTAGCAAAGATGAGACTCTCTTGAAGTTAGAGTTTGCATGTTAGCAGTAAGAAAAAATATCACTGTTTTTTTTGTTTTAATATGCTCAATAGTTTTTTTTTTTTTTGCTTGTTGGCATGTCTGGCGCGATAGCTTGTCTTGGTCCAGGGATGCCTATAGCGTCCGCTGACACCCCCTGTGGATAAGGGTAAAGTGCGCTTAGAGCCACTAGTGAAATGGAGGCGAATGGGGAGGAGGTGGGATGCTTGGGTATGCCAGAGCGTGCAATGTGGCGGACAGGTATGGCACGTCTTAGAATGCTAGAAGCGGGGTGAGTGACAGCTGTACCGAAGTTTGTTTAGGAAACATCATTACGTTTTCTGCCATTTAAAACACACTGTAGCTCTTCCAAATACACTAAGTACATAATCACAACTCCAAGTGATTCTAGGTAGCCGAATAGATACAGTTATCTGGGCGTTATAATAACGCTCAGCGCATCAGTGACAGATGAGGTTTGCGTAGATGACCCATCACACTGAATCTTACCACATTTTCTGGTAGTTTGTATCCAGGGAGGTATTTGACATTTTCATGTTCAGTGTTGATGATATCTGTCAGCTTCCTGCCATTGATGTTTTCCTCAAACACCCACATATTGACAGTGCTGGCAAAACGCGGGAGCAAGTTTGCATTGTTGCCAATTATCCTGGCAATGGCAGAGCCCCTGTGCAAAATAAATAAGCAATAAGCCTACCATTAGTGGGGTAGTTAAACTCAAATTGCCATACCAAATGTTCATTTTATGATAAATATACATCAATACATCAAATTTGGCAGAACACCTTCTAATCAGATTTAGAAATGGAGGTACTTCAGATAGGCGCCCAGGGCTGAGATGAGATATTATCCTATATTAATATGGTCACATGCAACCTGCATTGTGTACAAACACAGTTCCACACCAGACTCAAACTCACAACCTCGGACATGGGAGGTGTGCGTGATTTGGCAAAAAAAAGCATCAGTTATGTATATGGATTTATGGGTGCTAATTGTGCTGTTGTCTGTTGGCTTTTAGCTAGTCAGCGTGCCAGTTTTAGACAGAAACTTCTTACTGTTGCTTTAAGGAACTTATATTATGGCATGAGTACCACATCTAAAACATTTGCACTTTATCAGAGAAGAATGTACGCCATTACCAGTTGTAACAATTAATTAAAGGGTCACATGTAGCCCACCATAAACACCAGGTTAAGAAGTTGATGTTCAACTGTGGAATTATCGTTGCTATAGCCACTAATAGAGAAACCTACAATGGTCTAAGTCAACTCACTTAGCATAGATAAATTACACCACGAGCAAAACACTTTCCAATTCATTTAACATTCACGTTTTCTTTTACTTTAGTTTTTACCTCTTCAAGTGTCTCTATTGACTTCATTTGATATTCCAGACCCATTAACACAGACAATAAAATAAGGGTGGATGCCCCTTTATCATCAGTGTAGGCCCTTGGTTTCTTTTGATTTAGGATGTGTTTAAATATCTACTTATGTTATTATGTATTTTTTATATCACCACATAATATACGATAAAATCTCATCTTGCAGCCATTTTGAAAAATTGTCCCCTGGGGTCCTTTTTGAACCACCTCTAGTTCAACATCTTAATAGAACCCCTTTGTTTGTTTTTCTGCCAAATGTGATGCTTTTATCACACAATGCACAATAGTTATGCCAAACTGCCCCACTACATGACCGTATCTTCTGTTAGCATGCCTTGTGCCCCATTTGTCGCTTCAGACACTCAATATGAATGCAATGAAGGTGGCAAAATTAAACACAGTGCTGATTTCTTAACAAGCATTGCACAGATGAGGCTTCAATA
>NC_045162.1:25419428-25444428 GCF_900700415.2 Clupea harengus | reverse complement strand
GTTCATACTGTCATCATGTTAGTTAGTAGATACCACAAAGGCCTTGCCTCACTGTTATTGTTCTTTGTAATTGAATGTTACTCTTCATTCTTTGTAGGTAAACCTCACTGACTTCCACTCCTAACATTCCAGAATTCCACACAGGTCCCATTTTACTTTGCAAACCAGATCCTCCCCCCACCACCTCACTTCCTCCTTGTGTTCACTTGACAGTGACATTTCCACTTGATGTTAGGTTCCCATGTAGCAGGTTGACATCCCCAAAGCGACATCCAGAGAATAGAATTTCAGCAGAATGTTTGCCCCTAGGGGAGTTGACCTCCAGCCCTTTTCACAGTCTGTTCGTGAAGCTGAAATGGAAATGTCTATTATCATCAGTGCATGCACAGTGGTATGACCTACAGGAATAATAATGCCAATACTCACAGTCGTATTAATGCTGATATGGCAGGCTAGCGATAATTGGCCATCCACATATCAGAAGGTATGTATTATAGCAGTGCACTCGTCAGCTCCTTCCTATGAGATGACTGTTTCTAGAAAGGCCTCTTTAAGATTCACCCAAGATCTGTGTATGTTTCATATTCTCTGCCCCCATGGCAACCCTCTCTCTCTCTACCCCATCCTCAGGTACTTTGTGCTGGATGCTGAGCAGGGGCAGCTGCACTACTTTGTGAGTGAGCCAAGTAAGAGCCAGAAGCCCCGTGGCTCACTGCCCCTCCCCGGGGCATCAGTGGTACCCCACGACGAGCTGCCCCACATGTTCTGCATCTACGCCGCCAACGGAGAGATCTTCAAACTCAGAGGTACAGGGGGGGGGAGAAGTGATGCGTCTGCGCTGGGGTTGTCTCCTCGACTCCTCAGTTGGATCATTCATCCCCCTTTTTCTCTTCTGTTGTTCTGTTCGTCTTCACCCTGCCTCTTTCACAAACCTTTGTTCCTCTCGCTTCCATCTTCTAACCGTGACATCTTGGGTCTACCTGCCACACGCGCGCTGTCACCGTTTTCACAGATGCCTCCTTTCCAAAAGTTTTTGTTCTCATTTTGGTCTCGCCCACAGTTTTAGTCGCCTCCGCTGCCATCGACTTGTGATTCCTCTTCTGTTTTTGAATCGCCCCGCATTAACAGCCTTCCCTCCGTTCTGCTTTCATCTGCATGGATGCTTTTTCTTTTGTTCACTCATCCACCCACGCTCACCGCTCCTCACCTTCCCTCAGTTCAAAGGGATCCCTCTCCCCCCTCTTCCTTGCCCAGGTTCTCTCGCCGCACGTTCCCAGCCCTTCATCTCTCCCTAACAGTGTACTTTGCCCAAGATGTGTGTGAGGTGTCCGGTCAGCGGGAGGCCGTGAAATATGGGCTTATAGCCCGTGGGTGGCGGGGCGAACATTTTGATAGGTGTTTTATGGGGGACAGCATTATTGATGGCTGTGAATTAACGCAGGGCCTGGGGAAGCGGCCGGATCTATATTTTATAGGGGGAGCCTTCAGCCAGGCCCAGAGGTGAGCTCAGAGGCGCAGTGCCACGGAGGCTGACGGAGGCTGACGGAGGCAGGCTAGAACGGGATCAAATGAGATGGGTGCAAATGCGGATGCAATCGGTTCTGCTCAACGAGAAGGCCATTGACAGATTATTTACAGAGTCCACTCCACTCTCATATGTGTGAGGCCTCTGCACGGATTTGTACATGTTAAGCATCCCCACCCAGCAGATAGTGCCTTGGTGCGACCTGCCTTTACCCTCAGATTGTCTTATTAAATAAATAATTTAATCCGTAGGTGTTTGGCAGAAAATGCTGAAAACAAGCATTTCATTTGCAAAGTATTGATTGACAACGGAGGCAATCTCTGAGATATTGCACCAGGGGAGGGAAGGTGGTGGGGAGGTGTGAGGAGAGTGTTGTGTGGGAAAAAGCTGACGCACAACTCTCTCTTACACACACACACACACACACACACACACACACACACACACACAGACCATCACACACTCCCTGGTGCCATGCCCCAGTCCATGATTGGTTGACTGCAGGGGTCGTCCGGTCCCCTGGTGTGTCCGTCGTCCAAATTGGCAATCTGCGGGTCCTTCTTTTTCTCATTTGACACCTTTGCAGTGTAACCCCGAGGGTAGGCCGCAGTTTCGTGTCTAACCACGCCAGGCTTCCTGTGAACGCTCTATTATCTCACCATCTGAAGGGAAGTGACACATCAGCCTCTCACATTTCACATGTCATCTTCACTTGTAATCGTGTGGAAGATTGAAATGGAAAAAGGGGGGGGGGGGGGGGGGGGGTCAATAGAGGGCTTGATGGGGCGCGGTGGGATGAGTGGGGGCTTTAACCGGCTTGATGATATGAATCACTTGAATTCCTTTAACCTGAAATTACTTTTATCTGTAAGATTTAAAGCGCCTCAGGCGAGAGATGGGCCTTTTTGTTCCAAGCTTCAGTCATGTAAACATCGCACACGGTATGAGCTGTCAAAGTTTGATGATACCTGTCAATCACAGAGATGATAATGGAACAGCATGCCTCTTACGAGGTGAATGTTGTGCACAAGACATGAAACCTAGATGCATCACATGATCGACAGGTTTAATTTTAGACCCAGCGGGAGAGTTTGTGGGGGGTGGAGGGGTAGGGGGGTGTTGACAAGGGAGACTTTAAAGTAGGCCAGCAGAGATTCATTTAGGGGTGAATACTGTGTGCGGAGTACTGTGTACTCCCACTCACCCCTCTAGACTGTGATTCATTGTTTTTAAACAAGGCTGCACAGTGGGAACATAACATGGGTTAACCTGCTGTTAGATGATTAACTAAAGTCTCATTTTCTGGAGGTATTTATTTTTGTGTCTGTGTGTGTGTGTATGTGTGAGCGTGCGTTTGTGTGTGTGTGTGTGTGTGTGTTGATTTGTGTGTGTGTGTGTGTGTGTGTGTGTGTGTATTTGTGTGTGTGTGTGTGTGTGTGTGTGTGCCCACTGACAAGGGCATGTGGTGTATGGGAACACAGGGATGGGATTGGATACTGTGGCTCCAAAGTAGCAAACTAAACACAACATTAAATCTGTTTCATCAAATGGCTCAGATTGCCATCTGTTCCCATAAAAGTTAGAAGGCAGTTCAGCAGCCTCAAAATAGTCTCTTTTTTTTTACTGTTCTGCTGGCTTCAGATCACTAGTGTTCATTTGTTTCCCCATTGATTAGTGTTAGCCATGTGTTTCTTTGCCAGTTGGCTTATGTTAGTCTACCAGAAATACTGTCTTTCTGTTGTTCCCTCTTTCTCTTTGCGTGTCCACCAGACTACATATTCATCCTGCCTGTATTACTGTACACAATTGTTTTTCTATTTGTCCACTGTACCCCTGTAGTATCTAGGTCTCTTTCTGGTTGACTGTTGACTGTGCACCTGTCTACCTGCCTATCTGTCTGATGGTCTGGTATTCTGTCTGTCCCCACAGCATCTGATGCGGGTGAGCAGCAGCTCTGGATGACCCAGCTGCAGCTCTATACCCGACGAAACTCAGATGGCAGTGCCAAGGTACTATAGCTCAATCAGACTCACATAAGTAATGTCCTCTTTTTCCAGTCTCTCCATCTGTTTGTTCCTCTTTCACTCTCTCTCTCATTTTCTCTTATCAATCTCCTTGGTAGTTTACATTTTTCAAATGGTACTGAATTCTCCCTGGCTGTCTTTACCAGCTCTCACTCCCTGCCTATCACTTGTCTTTCACTCTTTGTCTTTCTTTGCTATGGTAATTTCCTCCTCTAGCCTAAGCAATCAATGGTATATCATTACAGCGGAACCCCCGTATCCGCTGGTCCGGTAACCACGCTTCCAAGTGGAAAATTAAAAAAAATAAACGGTTACATACGTTTAAAATTGAACGCCACTCTGAGTAGCCTTTCTGCGCCGGCGCCCTTACTAGGCCTAGAAGACTCATGTCTTTAGGTATCAGTTCTCATGTATGTCTGTCTTTGATTCCTCCATCCTCTTTGCATCCCGTCTTCGTTTCCTTCACGATTGTATTAGGGGTTAGAACATTACGAAAGGAAATAAGAGAAAAGGTAAATACGTTCTGATCTACACGATATTTTTCATTGCTCCATCGTCTGGTGAGGGTTCGAGAGAGCAACCACATTCGCATAACTTGAATTACTTTTATTGTTATAATTCTATTATTAGTAATTGTGGTTTTGTGTCTTATTGTGTGTAATTTATAAAGTAAACTGTATCATAGGTATGTATGTACACGAAAAACAAGTTACATATGCTGTTCGCTACCATTATGGTAGATCTTGGAACATATGTCCCGCGTAAACGGGGGCACTACCGTCATTTTGGCTTTGCCTCTCTGTCTCCTGCACTTCCTTTTCCTCTCACCTCTGGGCCAAACCACACCACAGCACGTCTCCCAGCAGTCTTGTGATGCCACCCGTGATGTTGTCTTCCTCTTTTCTTAACCAGCACTTTTTTAGTGCATTCTTCAGTGCAACAGCAGTGCCATATTTCAGTTTCTCAGTCCGTCAATGAATCTCTGCAACAAATTGTTCTGTTCAGGGAAGAATACAATCTCCTTCACATATTAATTAAAAATATCTATTGAGACATGGGTGTTTGGGTGGTACAGTTCAAACATTAACTCCAAATTTCAGGCCAAAGTAAACCAGTGTTATGTGCTTGCATGTGCTGTGTGGTATATGAGAGGCTAATACATAACTTGGCAGGATTGATCCAAACAGTCTGCGACTTTAAAGCTCCAAGTGCCATTCTGTTTACAATGCATGAAAGTAATTGATGACAGGACACATTTATATCAAACAGAGATACATCTCGTGTCTCCCGTTAATCTCAGATGCATTTACATCGGTTATCTTGTGTATCGGTGTTTGCTGGGCATACTTCTCTCAAGTATTTAAAGGGCCACTGATAATAATAATAACGATTTCTGGTTAACCTTTACTGTGTTCAAAATGTAAATGTCCACACTGTATTCGTTTTTGCACAGCAGAAAATATTGCTTGACCAGTAATGTAAGGTTTTATTTATATGGTGGTGAATTATGGATGATTCCGGATCATTGTGATCGAGAGATTTGAACTTAGAACTTCAACCAGAATTTTGATGAAAAAAAGTTTCTTCATTGTTTATTTGATTTCATTGTTTATTTTACTTAAAGGTAGATCCTACCTATATCTACACCTACTTTTAGTATACCTGTGAGAAGTGTTTCAAGGGTTGTTAAGCCATCAGTAGAGTGTCGCTCAAATGGGTTTGAAATCAATATAGAAATAGAATTGGGTGGATCCAAAAATATGTGATCTACTTGAGCACAAATGTATAACTACTGTGATTAAGTATAAATATGCAAAAGTCTCAATAGCTAAGCTATAATTCCTCTTGTCATGATGTTACGCTTGAAGTCCTGTAATTGCACATTAACATTTTCTCTAAGTTGAGAAGAGATGGAGACATACGGTAGTGTTTTCCATGACAACAGCCTATTGTAGTGTGTAAGCTTGTGATCGCCAAGGAGCCACACAATTCTTTATCCGACCCATAAGACTGTTTTTTGTTTTCTTAATAGAAAATACCGTTTTTTTTTTGTTGTGAGCGAGCTTTGACCACATCATTATAAATGGTCACCAGAAGCTCTTCAGGTTCTCAGGGGATGTTGGCCTCACATGGATAACATCTACTGAGACCCTTTATGCTTTCGCTAGCCATTACTCCCCCTAATGACCTGCGGGCAGATGTTTTATTCATGACTTCACAGCAAAACGCAAGTCAGCCAAAACACACAAAATCATTACAAGCCAATCACAATGACCCTTTGACCTGCCATGATGAGACATGGTTGTAGCACCACATGTAATACTTCAGTGGTCCACGGGGAGCTGTGGTCGACCCAAAACCTAAGAGTGAGCGAAGAAAGGCATTCGCGTTTTTTGGTTTGTTATTTACCGGAAAGCTTGGCTATAGTGGCAGCATCAGCACCCAGCCTTTGTTCTCTTATCCGGCGCTGTGGGTGAAAGAGGGTCTGGTTGGTGCCAGAGAACGTTACCAAAAATGATCCTTCCATCCTGTGTGTGCCCTGTGATAATGTTTCTGACGTATGTCACAATTAGAGCGCCATGATTGGTGATAATGTGTTGATTTGTCAACAAACCCGAGGATGTTGTCCTTAAGTTGACCTGCGAAGTAGGAATTTTAGAGCTGTTGTTTGTTATGATGGATACTGCTGTGCTGTGTATTGTAGCGTGCAAGGGGTAGCATGGCTTCCGTATGTGAGTATGAGAGACTGTGGAGTGCCTCTATCTCGCTGCACATTCTCCCTGGCTAGCTTGCCCCAGTATTTTTGGTCTGCTGGCAAAGTGTTTTTATTTACTGCTGGTGCTAGAAGAAGGGAGACACCTATGGGTCGTGATCCTCTGGTCCTGTTGTAATAATAACAGTTCTACCATACCATGCAAATGGAAATATGTGTAGCATACATTTCCCACTCTTTCATTTTGTATTGCATCTCTACAGTATTTCCTGCATTACTCTGAGATACAAAAATGCAATCATTGAATAATTCATACAGTGTGGTTGGATTGGATGCAGTTTGTTATTTCTATTCTTGTTGAATATTTTTTTGTGATTTATCAAAAAATATATTAGAACTGTAGATGAATATCTTCATGGAGTTGCTCCTGTATGATGTTACCCAGCTCAAACCTTATGCAAGTTCTCCCACTTCACTGAAGTCTGAGGAGTTAGACAGCAGAAGGGGGGTGGGGGGGGGGGGGGGCAGAAAGTTCTCTGGTAATAATCATTCCATAGAGATGAAGTAGAGATTAGAGGAATTACCTCTGACTGAAGTCTTTTCTTAGCACCACATTCACACTCAGTGTTTTCACTGCACCTAATAGTGAGGCACATTGCAGTTAAAGATGAAATGATTTTCTGTCGTGATGCTGAGAGGCGATAGATGTTCTCGGCGTAGAGGATCTGATGTGGGCTTCTGTGTCATTGCCCCAGCCCTCTCTTGCTCAGCGGCATGCTGTCTGCATTCGCTCTCTCTCTCTCTCTTTCTCTATCTCTCTCTCTTTCTCTCTCCCTCTCTCTCCCTCCCCTGCTCTCTCTCTCTCTCTCTCTCTCTCTCTCTCTCTCTCTCTCTCACACTCTATTTCCATCCCTCTCTCATTTCCGGGCTTTCTCAGCATCTCATTCATGCTTCTGCCTCGCCTCGCCGCCCCCACCCCTCTCTCTGTTTCTCCCTCCCGTGCTGTGCGCTCTCTCACGGGCTTTTTCCTCCATCTTTGCTTCTGTCTCTTCCCCACCTCCGCCTCCCTCTTCCTTTCCTTCTCATCATCCTCTCTTTATTCCACATTCTCTCTCTCTCTCTCTCTCTGTTTCTTGTCTCGTTGCTCTCCTTCCTCCCTTCTTCTCTCCCTGCCTCTCTCTCTCTCTGCCTATCTCTCTCTCTCTCCCTGCCTCTCTCTCTCTCTCTCTCTCCCTCTCTCTCTCCCTCCCTTCTCCGTGTGTGCTGCTGGTGGAGGTGGTGGCGTGAGGCTGAAGATGCCCTTGCGTGTGACAGCAGAGCGCGGTGCTGGCGGTGCTGGCGGAGGGGCTGCTGCCACCGTGGCCATGGGAAAGAGGGGCACCGGGTGCGGCAGCTGTCCCCCCTCTGACTCCTCCTGCTGCTCCTGTCTCTTTCAGGGCATCACTGCCTCCACCTCTTCCTCCTCCTCCTCCTCCTCCTCCTCCTCCTCCTCCTCCGCCGCTGCCTTAGGCCGGACACGCGGCTCCTCCCAGCTCCCCCACCCTCCAGCAGCAGCACCTCCTCCTCCAGCCACCTCCATCACCACCACCACCACCACCATCACCACCTCCTCTCCACCCGGGGCCCAGCAGAAAGCACTCCTCTCCGGGCTGCCGTCCTCCAGCTTCTCCTTCACCCATCACAAGTGCCCCACCTCCGGCCAACGGGCCAAGAACCAGAACGTGAACCTCGGACAGCTCCAGGAGGTCAAAGAGGTAGGGTGGCCCATACAGGGTAGGGGGTAGGGGTGGGGTCTTCCCTCAGTTTGGATGTAGGAAAGGGGTACGTGCTAAAGGCCTGTAGTGTAGTTGTATCACTGTGTGCAAACAGAGCAGAGTGAGTGGGATCAAAAGTGGATGAGTGTTAGCTGCTTACTCAACTATTTTCTAAGAGAACTGAATCACTTGTGGTAGAATCAGTAAATTTGCAGAGTCATTTTGGAAGCAAATGAGCTTTTACGTATAAGGTCAGTCTTATGCAGGGTGTTTTGGTGTTTTGGAAGCAAATTAGCTTTTACATATAAGGTCATAGTGAGTGTTATGCAGAGTGTGTTCTCTCTCATCCACTCAGAACAGTGCTGTTGTCCTCTAGGGCTGCCTGTATCTGTTGTCTCAGCATCCCTGAATAGACACTTCAGCACTAGAGCTTCATCATCGCCCGTTTGACATTGTCAAGGTGTCGCACTGATGCTGGGCATCTTTAGAGAGGCACTGGATTTGGCAAAGGTTATCTAGTCACACTAACAAGTTTGTGAAGAACTACCTTAATGAAATGCACCTTTTTATCGTCATGTATTGATCATGGCCCAAATTGACAGTCTTTTCTTTTTAACTGTTCGTAATCAAAGTATGTTTTTTTAAAATACTTATTAAGCTCAATATACTTTTTGTATTAGTGCATGTTGTTACAAAGTGTACATGGGGTATTGGTTAGGGTTTGGTACAAGTTTAGCATTTAGAGTCATTCATAATTATTGCATTTTCCTGAGGCATACATATGATTATTTAATACCTGCTAACTATTGATACCTAGAGACCTTTGTCTTAATGGGCTGTTCCTGGGCTCTGAGGCATTTCCCTCTCCACTGCCTTTTGACTTGAGAGGACATGTTTCTCTCCAGTGAAAAAGGGGTTCCTTCATTCACCAGCAACCCTAAAGTGACAGACAGTAAATGAAAACCCCAGAGTCCTAGAAATAAGTCTTGCTTCAACATATTTGTGGAACCAAAAGCTGAAATTATTCAGCAGCCTCTCCAAAAAGTGACTCAGCTTACTCCTGTGAGAATACATTATTTATTACAGTTATATTTTGTGCCAACAAAGCTTATATAAAGTGTGATATCAACAGAAATGCTCGTAGGAGTTTATGGAGGAACCCTCAAAGAAGGGAACAGTTCTACCTGGAGTGATTGTAAGAAAGAAAATACTTGGTTCCTCAAGCATAGTCTCTGATCTAATACACTACATATACTATACTGATTGTGTCCTGAAGAACTTTTTTGTCACATTTTCATGTTTTGACAACATGAAGCTGTAGCTCTGGTCGGTCGCAAATCACGACCCACTTCAAATCCAGAGCCTCTGCTTTTCGATCTCTCTCTCTTTGATAAGTGTCAAGCCTTAAAACGGTTTCCCCCTGACAGCATCCACAGATGTGCGGCTGAGCGTCATCTTTTCAGAGATGTGACAGTTCGGGGCCCCACGGGGCCGCAGTAGGAGAGGCAGATGAAGTGTGTGTGCTGTGTGTGCTGTGTGTGTACGTGTGTGCGTGTGTGTGTGTGTGTGTGTGTGTGTGTGTGTGTGTGTGTGTGTGTGTGTGTGTGTGTGCTGTGTGTTGTGTGTGTGTGTGTGTGTGTGTGTGTGTGTGTGTGTGTGTGTGTGTGCTGTGTGCTGTGTGTGCTGTGCTGTGTGTGCTGTGTGTGTGTGTGCTGTGTGCTGTGTGCTGTGTGTGTGTGTGCTGTGTGTGCTGTGTGTGCTGTGTGTGCTGTGTGTGCTGTGTGTGTGTGTGTGTGTGTGTGTATGTGCTGTGTGTGTGTGTGTGTGTGTGTGTGTGTGTGTGTGTGTGTGTGCTGTGTGTGCTGTGTGTGCGTTTGTGCTGTGTGTGCTGTGTGTGTGTGTGTGTGTGTGTGTGTGTGTGCTGTGTGTGTACGTGTGTGTGTGTGTGTGTGTGTGTGTGTGTGTGTGTGTGTGTGTGTGCACACGCGCTGAAAGGGAAGACCAATCTGGGCTGAGACTCCTGACAGTTCTTCTTCTGCCTGGCTGAGATAGCGGAGGGACTGTGTGCGGCAGCTTGTGTGTCTGTGAGGAGTGCTTTAGCTTCAGCCAGCTAGCTGCTTTGAAGTAGCGATTTGCTGTCTGGTTCGAGACACTTGGTTTGGTTTTACCTACTTACAGCTGGCCAGGTGCTTATTTATAGAAGCACTTCATATGAAGAGTATAATTTGTATTCCTCACTGGAGGTCCACACTGGGATTAAGAACACAATGCATTGGTTTCTTCCCCAAGTCATTTTCAACCTCTATTACGGCACAGAGGGCTGCTGTGTCTGCTGTGTTTCAACTTTCGTGTCTGATGGTTCTCTCATGAATTCTTCAGATGCCCTCTAGCTGCCCCTGTGATGGAGAATTTCAGGTGTAGTGAGTGTGAAGGATACTCAAAAGTTATGAACAGCTAAAACAGCTGTGCTGGCAGTGAGGCACCCAGGCGGAGGGAAAAGCTTTTTCAGGGCATTCCTATGATGAATCCTTACAGGTTTCATGAGAATCATCTGATGAGGTGTTCTTTACTAAGCTTTTCTGAAGATTTTGTGGCTCCAATTGGCTCCAATTGAGAAGC
Organism: Clupea harengus; assembly: GCF_900700415.2. NCBI lineage: Eukaryota > Metazoa > Chordata > Actinopteri > Clupeiformes > Clupeidae > Clupea > Clupea harengus. The sequence goes on along the minus strand of NC_045162.1, from coordinate 25,433,793 downwards.
ACTCTTTCCGGCCCTGAAAAAGCCCTGTGGACAACAAAAGGCTCTTCCGTATAGGAAAAAGGCTACCCCTGGAACCTTCTAGGCTTGTAGAGACTGACTTCCTCTCTCCCCCCCCCGTCTGGCGTGACCTCCTCATCCTCTCGGCACTTCACTGAGTCTGTCTCATGACCACTAGAGCAGTGGCAGGGCTGAGAGAGAGAGAGAGAGAGAGAGAGAGAGAGAGAGAGAGAGAGAGAGAGAGAGAGAGAGAGAGAGAGAGAGAGAGAGAGAGAGAGAGAGAGAGAGAGAGAGAGAGAGAGAGAGAGAGAGAGAGAGAGAGAGAGAGAGAGAATGGGCTGAGCTGGAGGGGATCCTTTTACAGGCCTCAGCCCGTGAGGCCGTGGGTCCTGGGAGACCAGCAAGCATTTGCCTGCGCAAGCAGAATAAGAGAGCCAGAAGTTGAGAGCAGCAGTAAGGCTAGAGATGAGATTATAAATACAGAGAGATGGAGAGAGAGACATGAGGTGGAGTGTGAGTGAGAAAGGAGAGAGAGGGAGGGAGAGAGTGATAAAGCCAGATAGAGAGAGAGAGAGAGAGAGAGAGAAATCATGTACTTTCTCTCCCTGCTGACTCCTCAGGTAGAAGCCAAACAAAAGGCCTCCTAACGGGAGATGAGTGGGGATCAGAGCTGGTGTGTCCAGTGCGAACGAAAGACCACAGAGCAGATCCACACACCGGCGAGAGATAGACAGAGACAGAAGGGAGGGGGAGGGAGAGAGAGAAGAGAGAGAAGGCCCCCCGAGTCATAGAGACACTAGACCACACTCTCATTATCAGCAGTGGAGCGCAGACAGCGGAGACTGGGAGGCAGGTCTCTCTGGGACGAAATGTTGAGATGAGAGACGCACACCACAAGCACAGACTTCCATTCACACAAACAACGGCATCCAGCGTGTTGTTATTTTGCAGACAGAGTGCATCTCGTTGTCAGAGCAGCGGCTTGCCTCCTTTATTGAGACTACAGAGACACAACCTGATTTTTATGCCTCTTAGAAGACAAAAAAAAGAGGGAGAAGGGGAGGGAGGGTGAAGAACAAAAAGCAGCGGATCCATTTTTCATGAAGGCTGGGATATGAGAATGGCAGCAGCCTAGAAGCGAAAGCAGAAATCACTCGGCCCGTCTGAGCGCCCCGGCCTGCTGTGACAGACATAATAGTGGAGGTATGAGACAGCGGCCGGGTTTGATGAGGGAGCAGGGGCCTGCGGTGACCTGCCTGTACGGCTGAATTATTCAGAGACCAACCATCGTCACTCTATCTCCACCGCATGCAGCTTATCAATCAGGTCAACTCAGCCTTACTTGTCATGCAGCTTATCAATCAGGTTAACTCAGCCTTACTTGTCATGCAGCTCCATTGCGGTTTTGGTGATTTATAATTTGATATTTGAAATGATTTTGTATCGAAAAATCCTAAATGTAGGTTGTCAGGTTAAACACTTGGGGACTTAACACAGGTTAAGCACAGTGCAATTCACCTGTTTGTCTGCCTCTCTCTCTCTCTCTCTCTCTGCTTGTCTGTCTCTACCTTTATTTTCCTTGTCAAGTAATCTCACAAACTAAAGGTTAGATCTTACATTTTATTCCATGGCCGCTGATTTAAAGAGCAAATCGCTGAAATGTTACCTTTCAATCAGAGAGGCTAATGGTACATATGTGCTCCCTGAGGCAGGAGGGCCGTGGGGTGGGTAACGTCTCACACCACCCAGTGACTGCTAATGCACTGATGGGTATGTGTGCCTCTGCTGTAATAGTGTTGTCAGTGAAGGAGTGAAGAGGGCCCGGAGGGAGGAGAGAGAGAGAGAGAGAGAGAGAGAGAGGGAGAGGGAGAGATCAGGCCCTGGATGAGTAATTAAATTCTAATCCTCCACTCTCTCGTAGCAGCCCTCCCTCTCTCCCCTCCATCGTGGGGAAGACTGGGTGAGTCACTGGAGGAGTCCCTCTCCGTCTTCTACTCAATTAGCATAGCATTAGCATAGCATTAGCATACCTAAGGATCCTCTGAGAAGCGCTGGAGTCTCACAGTCTCTTACAGCGCTGACTGTAAATGACTGACTGACAGTCACTTCTGTCACGTGTGCACACAGACATGCAGTCACACACACACACACACACATGGACACACACACATCAATGCACAAGCACATTACATAAACAGCCAGTTTCTAGCATACCAGCACTGCTTTCCACAATTGTTTTATCTTAAATCATTTTGCTATAATGCTAAACTGAGTGAGCCGTGTTTGTGGTACTTCCAGTAAATCATTGTTCGGGCTCCACTCCAAAGGCTTCCTGGCCACAAGTGCAGTATTTAGTGTTCCTCAGGAAGAGATCTCCTCACACAGGATTAGTGTCCACCCTGTCTGACTCACTGGGAAGGAGAGTCACTGATTGAAGGGAGTAGAGGGTAAGGCCACTGGTTTCACTGTTACCGTTGCACATTAATGGCAGGTCATTTGTCTCAGTTGAATTTTGTTTTGATGGGCGGTATAATTAGGGTTTCAGCAGTTCATCAGTCCCCCACGGTTCACCCTAAATGTGAGTCAATGACTGACCTAAGAGCTAAGTGACTAAGTAGAACTTCAAAGAGCCAGGATACTAAATCTGACCGGTATCCCCATATTGTCAGTATCTAACAACTATTCTCCCTGATTGTTTCTTCCTTCCTCTTCACACTTACTCCTCCTCTCTGATTGGCTCTTTCTCCCTCATCAAACTTACCGTTCCTCTCTGATTGGCTCTTTCTCCCTCATCAAACATACTGCTCCTTGCTGATTGGCTCTTTCTCCTTCATCAGACTTACCGTTCCTCTCTGATTGGCTCTTTCTCTGTCATCAAACTTACTGCTCCTCTCTGATTTTGTTATTGTCAGACATCACCCGTAATCATTGCCTCTTGTCCTCCCTCTGGTGGGCCAGGTGATGTCCCAGGCGGAGGACCAGCAGAAGAACCTGGTGCACAACATCGAGTCCCTCCCGGGCCGCGGGCCCATGTCCTCTCTGGACCAGGACCTGCTCCTGCTGAAGGCCACCTCAGCCGCCACCCTCAGCTGTCTGGGAGAGTGCCTGAACATCCTGCAGCACAACGTCTCCCAGGCAGCACAGCACCTGTCCCAGAGCCAGGCCCCCAGCCAGGCCCCCAGCCAGGCCCCCAGCTACAACCACAACCAGAACCAGAACCTGCCCCCAGGTGAGCACGAGTAGCCATTCATGGATGTGTCACGAGATGTAATGTAGATCACACTGAAGAGGTGGAAGATGAGGAAGAGCAAAAGGAAGAGGAAGAGGAGGATGAAGAGGAGGAGGAGGAGGAAGAGGAAGAGGAGGATGAATTAAAATGAAAGAAAAAAAAAGAATGATTTCAGTAGGATTGTTAGGGTGTGAATGGTGACTACAAGTATGGTGGTGATGATGAGGATCTTGCTGGCGATGGTTGTGACTAGCAGTGGCATCATCATCACCCAGAGGACAATTCGTATTCTTTTTTTATCCCTACAGTTGCATGCATGTGTCATCAGCTTCATTCAGGATAGTGTGTGTGTGTGTGTGTGTCTGTGTGTGTGTGTGTGTGTGTGTGTGTGTGTGTTGGGTGTGGACCCAGACACTCATTATATAAATTCTTTCGCCAGACGGCGTCTTAGGGTGGAGCGGCAGCAAGCCCGCCCCCACCGATCCGAAGAGAGGCGGCGGCCCAACGGTTCTCTCCTCCCCCGGCAGAACCCACCTCCGCTCCCCCTCCCCCTCCCTCCAGAACAAGGACCGGCCCCAGCCATCTGAGGTAAGCAAGCGAAAGAGAGAAAGAGAGAGATGGAGAGAGAGAGAGAGAGAGGTTTGTGGTAGGGATGGGCGATACGGACTAAAAAATATATCCTGGTATTTTTATGCTGAATATGATACACAATATATATGTATCGGTATTTTCTACACTCATGCTCAGTGTAAATGTTCAGACGTAGCCGCTGTATTGACAATGCTCTGCAGAATGTGATTGAACTGCATGAATAGTGCATATAGGTTTTGATTTCACATTATTTACTTTTGGACCTAAATAATGGATCTATTTGAAGCATTTATGTCACATGAATAATATGATGTTCTATCTGAAAATATCCATATCTCTATTTGCTGACGTGTCAGGAGGATGCCCAGGCTGTAAACACGCTCACGAGAGAGCCAAGACAATCTCTTTACAGTTCCACCAAGTGATATTGTATTCGGTGGAAAAGCAATATAATCATAACCCACTGTGATTATGATCTGCCATCAGGTACATGCAAGTTCAGTTTCCAATAGCGAGTGGGTGCATTGAGATTGAGTCCCTCCTTGACTGGACGACTGTGGCCGCTTCCATTGGTGACAGTTGACATTATGAGAGAGACAGCTACATTCTGAGCTATTTTGCAATGGGAAACACATAAAGGAAAACTGTATCAAATTATACAAATTATAAGCGAATGGGTTCACATTCATGGCTGAACTCATTATACTGGCTAGCTAAACATGTTAGCTAGCCAACACCAAACCACTTTCTCATTTTGTTGACTGGCAGAGGTATCATCTAAAAATGTGAGCATTTCTCAAAATAGTTATATAGATACTTATATTTAGTGCCTACTCACTTTATTGACAAGGGTCTGAAGTAGTCTTTTGGTGTATAAGTCAATAGCTTTTGCTAAATCCTGCTGTCAGACAGACAGACAGACAGACAGACAGACAGACAGACAGACAGACAGACAGACAGACAGACAGACAGACGGCAATGGAAGCATAACCTCCTTGGCGCAGGTGGTGATGTTGCTCCTCGTGTTTCTTTCCCCCCTGCTCTGTTTAGCTTGTCTGAGGCAAGTCTCTGCTGAGTTAGTGCAGAACAGTCCCTGTGTTCATTCAGGCAACGCACTCGTCATCTTTAAAGGGACCACCGTGGGCTCATTATGGGGAAAAATAGAAGTTCGAAAATAATAATAATTGAAATTCGCCTGCAAAGGCTGACAGGTCTTTGAAGAATCTAGGCTCAGGTTTCTGAGGGATTTTTTTCTTTCACTTCTTCTTCTGTCTTTCTTTTCCCCTTCTCCTATTGTGTCTTTCTGTTGGCAAACTTCCACTTTCATTGTTCTGTGGAGGGGGGAAAACTAATTGGGTGTGCTTTAGTTTCTCTCTGTTCTGCCTTGTCTCTCTCTGCTCACCGCTCCCTCTTTCTCCTCGCTCCCTTTTTCTCCCTTTTTTCTCCCTTTTTTCTCTGTTCTCTCTCTTTCTCTCGGTCTCTGTTCTCTCTCTCTCTCTCTCTCTCTCTCTCTCTCTCCCTCTCTCACTTCTCCGAGTAAGGATCCCCCGCCACATGAACTATCGGAGAATGAGTCATCACTCTCGCTTACTCGGAAACTTTCTCTTCCACCCTCTGTTTCATCTTTTCATTTTTTCCCCCCTCCCAACCGTGGTTCATCTTCACTGGAGCTTCACTGCTGTCTGCTTGAAGGGAACTAATTGACGCTGTGCCATTTTCACATTGCAGTTATTAAAAAAAGAACCTTTCCTCGTACAGGGTTTGCCAAAACAGGGTCTTAATGATGGTGACAGTGTAGAGCTTCCTCCACATCAAAGCCAGGCCTTATCACCGACAATCGGCTCTGACGCCATTTATCCACTGCCCCTCGTCTTTATTATGAGGGTGGGTACTAATGTCACTTCTCCAAAAGGCCATCATTTATTAGCATTTCTGCACAGCATATGCACTAATGTTAATACCACCGCCTTGCACATGCATGCATGCTAATGTAACATAGCTGAAGTCATTTTTATGTGAGTCTGAGTAGACATTATGGGTTTGATCATTATCCGTTAGCCATGCGAGCTGATGGTAGTGATTCTGCCGGCGTTCTACCGAGCAGGGCGGGGCAGGGTGGACAGTGAAATATGCTGATGTTCCATAGCGCTCGTGGCAGCGCCGCTCCACCGAAATGAGCCCCATCAATCTGAACCTCAGCACGTGAGAGAGAGAGAGAGAGAGAGAGAGCCAGGAACGGAGAGAAGACTAGATACAGAGAGAGATTGAAAGAGTGGAAGAGAGACAGGGACAGAGAGAGAGAGAGGAAGAACGAGGGAGAGGCTGGCCACTGGGGGTTCATATAGCTCGTCGCACCCTGCTGGATCTGATGTGGGGCTGTGGGTCACAGCGTTCTCTGGAGGCTAAATGGTTGCTTGATGTGAGTGTATCGGGATGCCGGTCCATGGCAGATGGTATCACACCTGAAATCTGTCAGGTGGTTGGACTGTCCAACCTAGATATACTGTATATGAATTGCATTTACTGTTACAATGGGAGTGTATACAGTTGCATTTGAGTCCTTTGTGTGGGTTGAGAAGCACTTCTTGGTCCTCCAAAAAAAAGCCATTTGGAGTCCATGAATAGGTCGTCATATCCCCTTACAAAGCTATGCAAATCAGCCCTCATTGGTATTGTAATAGATTCTACTGTCATCTAGCTGTTCATCTCCATTCATTAGCCTGAGAGCCTCTGGTATTTAATGTGGCTCATTGATGTGAAGTAGGTCTGTGCTTGTTTATTAGTTGATTGACAGGTCCCACATCCACCACTGATATGATGAAGCCTCGCGCCATGAGTGTGGCGTGAGTGAGCACTGGTCAGGGATGAGTGTGGCGTGACTGAGCACTGGTCAGGGATGAGTGTGACGTGAGTGAGCACTGGTCAGGGATGAGTGTGGCGTGTCTGAGCACTGGTCAGGGATGAGTGTGGCGTGAGTGAGCACTGGTCAGGGATGAGTGTGGCGTGAGTGAGCACTGGTCAGGGATGAGTGTGGCGTGAGTGAGCACTGGTCAGGGATGAGTCATGAGTGTGGTGTGACTGAGCACTGGTCAGGGATGAGTGTGGCGTGTCTGAGCACTGGTCAGGGATGAGTGTGGCGTGATATGAGCACTGGTCAGGGATGAGTGTGGTGTGACTGAGCACTGGTCAGGGATGAGTGTGGCGTGATATGAGCACTGGTCAGGGATGAGTGTGGCGTGAGTGAGCACTGGTCAGGGATGAGTGTGGCGTGTCTGAGCACTGGTCAGTGATGAGTGTGGCGTGTTTTAGCACTGGTCAGGGATGAGTGTGGCGTGCGTGAGTGAGCACTGGTCAGGGATGAGTGTGGCGTGAGTGTGGCGTGTCTGAGCACTGGTCAGGGATGAGCCGTGAGTGTGGCGTGATTGAGCACTGGTCAGAGATGAGTGTGCCGTGAGTGAGCACTGGTCAGGGATGAGTGTGGCGTGTCTGAGCACTGGTCAGGGATGAGTGTGGCGTGAGTGAGGCGTGTCTGAGCACTGGTCAGGGATGAGTGTGGCGTGACTGAGCACTGGTCAGGGATGAGTGTGGCGTGAGTGAGCACTGGTCAGGGATGAGTGTGGCGTGTCGGAGCACTGGTCAGGGATGAGTGTGGCGTGCGTGAGATGAGCACTGGTCAGGGATGAGTGTGGCGTGATTGAGCACTGGTCAGGGATGAGCCAGGGATGTTGGCTTTTGTTCTTATGCCTGCCATGCAGTGACTGATGACGGGACGCCATCTTTTGAACTTGTTAGAGTCAACTGATTTACAGCTTCGATTTTTTTATTTTTAAATTTGAATTATAATTAGCAAAAGTGTTAGCCCATAACAATCACAGAACCCCAGTACATTATAACAGGGTTGTTCAGCTCCTTCAAATGGGTTCCACTAATAATCTTTATGTTTTACGGTTGTTCAGTGGTGACAAGCCCGTAAAACCTGACTTAATCTTTGAAGGACCCGTGGCCTTGGTACTGTAATTGCTTTAACAGTTGATCTGCATTAGGAGACTCAAACATCCCTAAAAAGGAGAATAACTAAAGGAAGCAGCAGAGTCGGTGAGGCGATGTGATCCATCTGCCGGGTGGCGTGTGGTGTGTGCCCGTGAGTTAGGAAACCATGAAACAGACTGAAGCCTCACAAATCTTCATAAAAACATCATGTTTTATCATTGTGGGCCAAGGGCCAAAACAGAGTATGTGAGTTTGTCTCTCTCTCTCTGTCTCTCTTTCACACACACTCTCACTCTCTTTCTCTCTCTCTCTCTCACACACTCTCTCTCTCTCTCTCTCTCTCTCTCTCACACACACATCAAATCACATCAAATATATCTGTGTGTGTGCGCGTGATACTGAGGTCTATGTGTAGATGTAGAGTGTAGAGGTGAAATATTCATGGCTGTATGTACTGATCTCTACTGTCCTCAATCATAGGGATTGGTAGGGATGCAGTCTCGCATTGTGTCAGCAGGAGAATTCCTCTGTTAATGGATCTAAAACGCCATTCGGATCAATCATATTGATGGAATTCCATTCTATTCTAAGCTTTTTTTTCTCTCTCTCTTTTTTCACATTCCCTTAAATTCCATTTCTGCTCTCCTCTGACGCTTTCAGTCCATTCGTCAATCAGACACACTCCACCCACACACTGAAGGATGACTTCCCCCAGCTACGCTGCGTTGCACTGCGCCTAGTGAACAGTAGAGGACGCTAGAGGATTCTGGAATGCTCCAGACGGGGGTCGGGGTGGTTGTTGTGATGGTCTGTACAAGGGCATGATGCTTAAGTGCATAACATGCCCTGGGCCAGGCGTCAGGAGAGGTGGAGGAGATGCTGAGATGAATGGGGTGTTTTTATTTTCACCGCTGGTTGGTTTGTAGGGTGGGTTCAGGGGTAATGTAGATAAGTGGTGGATGGTTGCGTTTGGAGTTATTTTAAGGCCTGCTCCACTTAAGCACTTTACTTTAACAGGGATTCCAGGTCAAACATAGAAGTCAAACAAATGTATTTGTGGCAATCCTTTTCATTAACATTTCTAATCTATATATATTTTATATATATGTAGAAATGGATAATATTTTTATATTTTTTTTATATAGATAATATATGATCTATAAAAACTATATTTGATATTTTCATGCATAGATTATAGAATATTTTAATCCAATTTTCCTGAAACAATTGAAGTAGGCATCAGTACTGTGTAAATGCACATCCTTGCATGTGTGTGGGTGTGTATACATGTGTGTGGGTGTGTATGCGCAGGTCATTATACATGTGTGTGGGTGTGTATGCGCAGGTATACATGTGTGTGGGTGTGTATACGCAGGTCATTATACATGTGTGTGGGTGTGTATACGCAGGTCATTATACATGTGTGTGGGTGTGTGTACGCAGGTCATTATACATGTGTGTGGGTGGGTGTGTATATGCAGGTGATTATACATGTGTGTGGGTGTGTATACGCAGGTGATTATACATGTGTGTGGGTGTGTACGCAGGTATACATGAGTTTATAGTTTTACTAGGATTGTTTTGACAGCTTGACACAAGACTGTTGACAGAGAGCGAGAACATACACACTAAAGACAGAATGAGACAGAGAAAGAGAGAGAGAGAGCCATAGGAGCAAGTGTGAGATAGACAGAGAGAGACTGTGTGTGTGCGTGTGCGTGTGCGTGTGCGTGTGCGTGTGTGTGCAGTGTAAGAGATGGTCCTCACAGAGAGACTCACTGCGGCCTGTCAAGCTCAGCCCCTTCAGGCACGCGTGCGGAGCGACTCGCTGGTGTGTGACCATGTCAGGACTCCTGCCCCCCTGACTCCCCGCCTGTCTGTCTCCTCCGGGCCCGCTGTGTGTGTCTGTGTGTGTTTGGAGAGGAAACAACTGCCTCTGTCAGAGCCACTTAAAAACAAACACTTTCCTGCAGACTTTTGTGGGCCATTACAAAGCAGTCAGTGGTTTCCTGCACTCAAACAGCGTCTGTGTTGTAGTTGTTGCTGTTCGTCTCTTCATACCATGCTCAGACCAGGCTAGATCTACAGCCACAGATGGAAAGATTCTGTAGGGATGCAGCGATAGCGATAGCAGTGTTGAGTATCGGGCCAATACTGTACTGATATATTTGTACTCACACTCGTACTCATACAAATTCCCCTTTCTCTTCATGGCAACATTAGCTTCAACTCAAGGAGGTGTTGACTGCTGTTGTTGTTTTGCTGCCCTACCAGACTTGCCTTCCAGAAACAGCTGGGTAAATGAAATTGACAGCACACCGGCATAGGCATATTATTAAGTACTCGAATGGGCACTCGTATCGGCAGGTACACAAATGTAAGTACTCATACTCTATCTGAAAAAAGTGTTATCAGTGCGTCCCTACTAGCTGCTGTGTTTATTGCTCTAGTCATGAATCACACAGTGATTTTATTGTTTCTGTCTGTGTACACTTGTTTTAGATAACTGTGTCTATCCAGATGGCTTGTGTGAGATAGTGGGGCGGCCTGCCTCTCATGCTTCATGCTTCCATGACGCGAGACGCCCATCTCCGGCCCCAGCCATGTTTCTCCCCAGCAGGTTGGACAGATGCAGAAGCATGGCAGTGTAGCAGCAGGCTTTGGAAAGAAAGTGTGGACTGATGTGAAGTTGGCTCAGGGTGTGTATAATGTGGCATGTCAGGCGTATGGAACCTTCCGGCTCGTTCTGCGTAAGCACTCCCGCGAGGATGGCCCAGCTGATTATTCATTCATGAGAGCAGCGCCCCCCCCCCCCCCCCCTTCCCTGCCAGCCCCACTGCCAGAGCTCCAATGGGACATGAAGTCAAGCAAAAACACGAGTGATATGAGAATGGAAATGTTTGCCCACACACACACTCTCTCACACACACACACACACACACTCTCACACTCTCACACTCACACACACTCTCACACTCACACACACACACACACACACTCTCACACACACACTCTCACACACACACACACACACACACAGACACACAAACTCTCTCTCACACACACACACACTCACACACACACACACACACACACACACACACACACACACACACACACACATTCGCACACACACACACACACACACATTCGCACGCATCTCATGACATTCAGCATCCCCAGCACAGAGAGACTTCTCACTTGAGGCGATTCGTCTCTTTGCCCTGTGCCTTTTGCAAACATTCCCTTTCTCTTTTTCTTCCTTCCCCGGCTCCTCTCTTTATATCTGTGCGTTCTTTCTTTCTTTCTTTCGTTCTTTCTTTCTTTCTTGTCCTTTATCTCCCGTTCCTGTGGCCGTGGCTCCATGCAGTGGGTCGGAGTCGCAGGGGAGCTGAAGCGGTTTATTTGTGGATGAGAGCCTGGGGTCATTGGAGCTTGTGCTCCATACTCTCTACATGTGCTTTCTCTCTCTCTCTCTCTCTCTCTCTCTCTCTCTCTCTCTCTCTCTCTCTCTCTCCCTCTCTCTGCAGCCTCTCTGCCACATAACTCATGCTGAATGTACATTTTAAAGAAATAGAGAGCGGGCCAGTGTGTGAATGTGCTTGTGTGTGTGTGTGTGTGTGTGTGTGTGTGTGTGTGTGTGTGTGTGTGTGTGTGTGTGTGTGTGTGTGTGTGTGTGTGTGTGTGTGTGGGGGGGGGGGGGGTTGAGATGTGTCGGTGGTGTGGAGGGTGGTGTTGAGAGGGGAAAAGTGAGTGCCTCTGTGCGTGTATAAGTATGAGAGCTTTTGTATGAGTGTGTGTGTGTCTGTGTATGTATGTATGAGTGCTTTTGTATGAGTGTGTATGTGTCTGTGTATGTATGTATACGTGCGTGTGTGTGTCTGTGTGTGTGTGTGTGTGTGAGTGTATGCATGAGTGTGCCATGTACCATGAAGGTGTTAGAGGGCTTCACAGCTCCAGTGGGGGGCCACTCCCAGTTCTTCCTGCAGTGCATGCTCTGTGGGGAATGGGGCATGCCAACATGAACATGGGATGCTTCTATATTTACACATACACCCAGTGATCCGAGATGGAACCAATATACGCTACAAAGCCGTCACTCCGATGGTGGCTATGTAATCTGTAATACTTCATAAATCCCAGTGATTAGGCTGTTGGATTAAGACTGTAAGGCGAAGGTTATCCTCTCCTCTTCTATAATTCTTTATTCATCCTCTTTTCTCTCTTGTCTGTTAAATCACACTGTTCCCTTTATTTCACTTCCACCCATCCCCTGCTTTACCCCACTCTATCTCTTTCGTTTTGTTCTCTTCCTCCCTCCATCCCTCCCTCTCTCTCTCTCTCTCTCTTTCGTTGAGGCACAGTTCAGGAGTGTTTGGAGGAAGGGCTCAGGGGGTTGAGTAGTCATGTGCTGGGCAGCCCGTTGCAGATCAGCCTGAGGGATAAAATCACGTCACGGGATACGAAAGAGATTACACACACACACACAGACACACACACACACACACACATATACACACACACACACATATACATACACATACATACACACACACACACACACACACATATACACACACACACACATATACATACACATACATACACACACACACACACACACACACACACACACACACACAGACCTCAAGCCTGTGCACTTCCAATCATGAAGCTATAGCACTACACTGCAGGAGTGTGACCACCTCCCCTCCATTGAAGGGTTAATACCCCTTCTGTTCATGGTGTTTCTGTGTGGTTAGTGTTTTTGAATTCTTCGACTGCAATGATCCGGTCGCTAAAGACCACTAGCCTACACATATGACTGTTAGACTGTCTGAAAAAAGAACGGCACCGTGTGGGATGAACTATAGATCCATTTAAGCCTTGTTCATGAATGAAAAATGCTATTAACTGAAAGTTCCTGGTTGCTTCCCACGGCTCACCTCTCACCTCTCTCTTCTTGGGCACATTAGCTTAGGGCTCCACTCTCCTCCATTAGATTCAAAGTGTTGGTCTTAGTTTGGGTCTCTGTGTCTCTGTGTGCAGACAAAAGGCTTTTACTTAGCTGAATCAAAAGGATAGAAATAAGTGGGTTTGCTATTCAAATGGCTTTGACCTGGCTTCAGTCTTATTTAACACTCAGCTGAAGTTGGTCTTGCTTATTCTATGAAAGTAAATCAGAAAAAAAAAAAACATTCTTCCTGTGCTCAGTATTACGAAACAGATTTTGAAGCACCATTTGAAGCACCATTTGAAGCAGCACACAAACATGCTCACTTGTGTACTACAGAGCCTTATTTGAATCTTAATAATTCATCTAGTCAATCCCAGCAAGTTTTATCATGCTAAGGATAAAGGGTGTGCATAGGATTGACAAAATGGCTGACCGCCAAATCCAACACCTAGGCGACAAGAGTACAATTTAATCTATGGATTAAAAACCTTGGTCTTGTTGACCTAATTTCAACTCGGACACAGCCCAGGGAGTAAGCCCTCATATTCGGGTGTCCGAGATAATAGTGCCCCAATCACTCTCACACTCTCAGGCAGTCAGGGAACTCAAGCGAGAGCCGCCATCTTAAGTCTACTGCAGGTCAGACCTCGGAGACCCCGGTCTCCAGGCTTCTGGACGTTTGAAGCACCATCTCAAGCGAAGCCTTTGGTCCCCCCCCCCCCACGAGGGCTGTGGAAGGTGAGGCAGCAGTGGGGCCTGGATGGGTGGGTTGGTCTCTGGATGAAGGGAGAGGGCTGAGCTTAGGCTGAGTGAGTGAGTGAGTGAGTGGTGGAGGGGATCGGCGGTATGATGGGGATTACGGAGGACAGGTAGCAGCAGGGAGGTTGGGGAGACTCCTGGGAGGCTGGAGTGGAGCTCTGGAGTGAGCCTCTGGGACTCTTTCATGTGGGAAGGATCAGTGGAGCCATCGGCTCTATCTCTCTCTCTCTCTCTCTCTCTCTCTCTCTCTCTCTAAGTCTTCCCTGTTCTCCTACAACTGTACAGATGCACTGGTGAGAGAGAGAAGAGATAGAGAAAGAGGGAAAAGGAGAAATACAAAGAGAGAGAGAGAGAGAGAGAGAGAGAGAGAGAGAGAGAGAGAGAGAGAGAGAGAGAGAGAGAGAGAGAGAGAGAGAGAGAGAGAGAGAGAGAGAGAGAGAGTGAAGGGTAGTCATAACACATATATTTAGAGAAACAATATCGAAGAACAAGACTATGGCCAGTGGCTGCTTAAAAGGAAGTGAGAGAAATGTTAGAGAATGTGGGGAAAGGAAGAGTGGAAAAAGTGATAGTGGGAGAGTGGAAGAGAGAGAGAGAGAGAGTCAGTGAGCGGGAGAGAGAAATGAGAGGGAGGTTTAGAGCTTTGTGTCGTACCACAGAGGTCTCCCAGCTGAGCCTCTCGCCTACTGACTGAGTGCTTGCGTCATCACAGGGGTGGATCCAATGCAAGGGAGGAGGAGTGTGTGTGTGTGTGTGTGTGAGTGTGCATGTGTCTCTGTGTGTGTGTGTGTGAGTGTGCATGTGTCTCTGTGTGTGTGTGAGTGTGTGTGAGGGAAGGGAAG
>NC_045162.1:25339428-25414428 GCF_900700415.2 Clupea harengus | reverse complement strand
ATAGGCCCTTGGCACTTTCTTTGTTTAGTTTTTTTTTTAAAGCCAATCCATCTCACAGACATGCACAGACAAGGCTACGGTGTTCTCATTTAATAGTTCTTTTGGTGTCACGCAGTCCCAGACTGAGGAGGAAATTAAAGCTATCATGACGGCAAAGAACAAGATCAGTTGTATAACTAGCCCAATCTTACATAATGGGCTAAAAGGGAGTGATATCCAATTTCATCATTTTCATGAATCCCCCTGATAGAGATCGCCCCTGATAGCCTAGCCCCTTGCCTATTTGGCAGTCCTCAGTCTTGGAATCGACACCTTCAGGAGGCTCAATCTCACAATGGCTGGCTCTCATTTCTTCCCAAAGAGCAAGCCTTGCAATAACACCCTTTAACATTTTCACTTTCACTGCCCCTCGCTGCTTCGCTTCAGTCTTTGCATTTAGTTTGTTTGTTTGTTTGTTTTGTTCTCTTAGTCACTCAGTGAACTTCTCAGTTGACTAAATGGGGTGAATTCCAAATGGGCCTTTTTTAACTTACTGGGCTGCAGCTAGCTTGGAATCCCCCCGAGCTGAAGATCGATGCGGGTGTCTCAGTCTCGGGGCGGAGGAGGCTGGAGTGGGTGACTGTGTGGCTGCCAGGTGGGTGGAGTGGAGAAGGAGAGAGGTGCTGGAGGTAGGGAGGGGGGGGGGATTGGGCCTGGGATTGGGCCTGGGATTGGGCCTGGGATTGGGCCTGGGATTGGGCCTGGGATTGACGGGCTAAAGGCGTGGGCCGACGTCACGCGAGCACCGGGCGCTGCCGGCTAACTGGGCTTCAGAGTGCTGTCTCTCACCATTAGTGTGCTGCTGCTGCTGGCTTATTGATCAGTGGAGAGTACTGTAGTTCTCTCTCTCTCTCTCTCTCTCTCTCTTACTGTCTTCCTCTTCATCTCTCTCTCTCTCTCTCTCTCTCTCTCTCTTACTGTCTTCATCTCTCTCTCTCTCACTCACTCACTGCTATCCCTCTGTTTATCTATAAAAAGGTAGGATAACACAGGACACAGGATATGAAATGCATGGCACAGGATATTAATATAGCGCACACGAGACACGTGCTAACGTCTCACTATGGGAACAAATAGATCGTCTACAATGGAGAACAACAGAATGACTAATGGCCAAGTAGAATTGTATGCCACAGCAGAATGTTTTATTTCTGTTTCTCAATCATTTAGTTGGACCTTCCATTTAAAACAACTCTCAACACAACAGTTTTTGAAATACATTCTCTTCTTTAGTGTATGCACAATGTATAGATTTCACTCTTCTTTAGTGTATGCACAATGTATAGATTTCACTCTTCTTTAGTGTATGCACAATGTATAGATTTCACTCTTCTTTAGTGTATGCACAATGTATAGATTTCACTCTTCTTTAGTATATTTGCACAATGTATAGATTTCACTCTTCTTTAGTGTATGCACGATGTATAGATTTCACTGCTGGTCGTGAGCTGCTCTGTTTAGGGAGCCTCCACTCACTCCTCTCTTTTCTTCCCATTTTGTTCACTCCTCTGTTCATCGGTTTCATTCCGCAAGTTCTAGTGTGACCATGTCGAAGGCTTAAATATCTGGGTGTGTTGAGTCCCACCTCCTAGTGTGGCATGCTGGGGTCGCTGGGGTCGCTGGGGCTGTAGAGCGTCTAAGGAGCTGGGGGGGGGGGGGGGGGGTGATGCTTCAGGAGGTGCCCATGGACACCAAACCAATGAATCAAGCCCTTGGCATTTTACACTACCAGCTGAGCTATAGCCACACTTAACAATTTGCCCTACTTGGGAGCTCGGCCAAGGCAGGTGATTTGCGGTGTAGACTGGGTTAGAGCTATACCGCCCCTCGCCCCCGCCCCCGCCCCCCGCCCCCCGCCCCTCGCCCCCCCAGACTGCTCTCACTGTTCTCTCTTTTCATCTCTCTCTCTCTCTCTCTCCCTCTCTCTCTCCCTCTCTACCTGTCAGGTGGTGCTGCCCACCTTCATCCTGGAGAAGCGCTCGCTACTGGAGATGTACGCCAACTTCATGGCCCACCCGGACCTGTTCCTGGCCATCGGCTCGGGCGCCACGCCGGAGGAGCGCATGGTGCGCTTCGTGGAGTACTACCTGACCTCCTTCCACGAGGGCCGCAAGGGCGCCGTGGCCAAGAAGCCCTACAACCCGGTGTTGGGGGAGAGCTTCCGCTGCACCTGGGACGTGCCACGGGAGCGGGTGAGACCCCTCAGGACCAACACCACCACCACCACCACCACCACCACCACCACCACCAACGCTTCAGCCGCCGGCCCTCCGACCAGCGCGGCCTCCGGGCCGGGGGAGGCGGGGCGGACCGGGGACGCCACGGGTGACCGGCTCCGGCTGCGCTTTTTGGCGGAGCAGGTGTCACACCACCCGCCAGTGTCGGGGTTCTACTGCGAGTGCAAGGAGAGGAGGATGTGTGTGAACGCGCACGTGTGGACCAAGAGCAAGTTCATGGGGATGTCCATCGGGGTGTCCATGGTGGGAGAAGGTAGGGGACTGAAAGATGAGAGAACAACCTGAACAGAATTTGTTGACGATGAAGCTAATGATTTTTTCTATCCCGCTATTCTATTTGAATTAGTTATTCTGGTCTTCATATTTCATCGGATCATTAAATATTATGCATAAGCATTTACTTTTATCAAATATTTATCCTTAAGCTTGCTCTGTGGAGGATTTGGCCCTTTTCTCTTACTCTGTGAGGGTTTTTTTTGGGGACAGAGTAGCCTTGCTGCAGTTCCTGATGCTTTTAGACATGTGTGTTCTAGGACTAAAGCTGTTCCTGGATCAGATGGTGTCACCCCCAGGAATTGGGGTATTTACTGGTGAAAACATTGTACTTCCATCTGTCAGTCAGTCAGTCACTCTTGCTGAGGCGAACACAAAATGCCGTGAGCGCTGCAAGCCTCGTAGCACCAGGACGCTAAATGGCTGCGCTTTTTCTCTCGCATGGCGGGACAGCGCCGTCACCCCTGGCTCTGTGTAGCGAACACAACCGCGTGGAGGGAGCATCACAGGTGTTCAGTGAACCGCAGATCACGGCGGGAATAGGAACAGCAGCCGTCGCGCGCCAAACATTAGCCAATTAGGACCGAGCGCTAATTAGGACAGCATTAATTACTAACTAGATGGAACGCGTTGATTCCCCCCAGAGTGAAGCATGCGATGCTAATGAGAGGGGGAAGTGAACAGGGGATTTAAAAGGGGATTTGCTTCTGCAGCCTTCAGTGATGGAATCATGATGGAACCACTACCGGCTCTCAGAGAAAGGGATGCATCGTTTATTTGTCTATTTGTTTTGTCACCACACTGCTGTGCTAGCGCCTATGTATTTCGCTACTTCCAAACATAAGAGGGTGAAACACGAGTAGATGAGATTATTCATTCCACACTACTGTAGTGCGATTAATCTATCTATCAATGTTTTTTTCTTCTTGAGTTCTTGATGTGTTCGATGCCTCTTTTAGTCCTTCAGTGTGATGCCTTTTACACATTTGGGTCCATGTGGACGGATACAATTTCATTTAATAATACACTTGAAAGCAGGATGTTTTAATTTCTGAGTTGTTTAATTGTCCAGAAGTCCAAAAGAATCTTCATTTGTCATTTGCTACTTTAGACTTGCTCTCGGATATTACATTTGTGTATACGGTACCGTGCCATTTGGACATGCCATTTTATAGCTTTGATCTGACACTGGTACTATTGGTATTTTGTTGAGTGGTTGACTTGATTTGGGTTTGTGATGAATGCAGCAGTGGATGAGTGTGCGGGGGGACCTGACATCCCACACCTGAGCGGTGCCTTTCATCGCAGCATGTTTGAAGATGAGGGGGCGTCAAGGCCCAGCTGCCGCTCTCGCACCTGTGATCTCCCCTCGAGTGCTGGAGACACACAGTCAGCCCAGAATGGTTATCCACAGAATAGCCTGGGGCTGTATAGCTACGGCTAGCATTATAAACATCCGGCCCAGGACCAGCACTGAAAAGCAGGGTGTCCTTCAACAGGATGATGAACTGACGTGTTCCTGCTCCGGTCATTTTGGCTCAGTACCACACAGTTTCCTCGTCAGAGCATCAGATCACACAGGGCTCCGTGAGTTCAGTGCTGGGAGTCCATCCTGCAGCCGCCCTGTAGTGAGGGCTCATGAATTGCTGACCCAGCAGCCTTCCAGGGCGGCTTTGAAGCTCCATCTCTGGCTGCCGCACGCTGCCAATGCTTGGACCCCTACTGTGAGCCGGCGCCAGGGGGTATGGAGCTGGGCCCTGCCCCCCCACCTACCTCCATCCAGCCTGCGTCCTCACAACCCCCCCCCCCCCCCCCCCTCCTAACACCATGTCTGTTTTGGTGAAACAGATGTGTATCTGTGAGACCTGGACGTACGCCCGCAGCAGATTTTGCCACAACACAGCTGTCTGTTATGTAACCGGGACTGTAGGCTGGGGGTGGGGGGTGGTGGTGGGGTGGAATGGGGTGGAGATGGGGGGTGGGTGAGACGGGGCTAGGCCTGTGGAGACAGGAGGCATGTACAACAAGCACCATCTGTCTGGAGCTAACCTCATACACCCAGAACCCTGAGAGATTCCACTCAAGTTACCTGATTATGGGATCTGTCTCTTGATGATGGTCTCTCTCTGACTCTCTCTCTCTCTCTCTCTCTCTCTCTCTCTCTCTCTCTGTCTCTCTGTCTCTCAGGAGCGCTGCACCTGCTGGAGCATGACGAGGTGTATGTGTTCGGGCTGCCCTCGGCCTACGCCCGCTCCATCCTCACCGTGCCCTGGGTGGAGCTCGGAGGCAAGGTGTCCATCGCCTGTGCCAAGAGCGGATACTCTGCCACGGTCTCCTTCCACACAAAGCCGTTCTATGGAGGGAAAGTACACAGGTGTGTGTGTGTCAAGAGTGTTTTTTTGGTGTGTATGGATGTCTTGTATGGGTGTATTAGTCACTATTTGTTGTTATTGTTGTTGTGATGGATATCTGGGGGGTATTCTTCGTACGTGGTTTAGTGACAAACCTGGATAAGTTAACTGAGAGTAAGTGGTAAACCTCCTAATAAAAGAACCCCCATTGGTTCAATCTCTTAGCAAAACAACGTCAGAGGGCTCTTCTATTAGGAGGTTTACCACTTACTCTGAGTTAACTTATCCAGGTTTGTCACTAAACCACGTACGAGGAATACCCCCCTGGTCTGTATATGGCTTTGTTTTTACGATACAAGATATTTTCCGTGGAAGTTGGAAGCCATTTTCAAGGGCATATGTTCATGGTGGTGAAGCATGACGGTAGGAGTTAAGCTGACTGCCTCTGACCTGAGACCTTATCCTCTGGTGTCGTCTCACACAGGGTCACGGCGGAGGTCAAGCACAACTCCACGGGCACCATCGTCTGTAAGGCCCAGGGGGAGTGGAACGGAACGCTGGAGTTCACCTATAGCAGCGGAGAGACCAAAGTGATTGACACCGGCAAGCTGCTAGTCATCAACAAGAAACTCCGGCCCATGGAGAAGCAGGGCCCATACGAGTCAAGGTGAGGGAGTGAGACCGGGGAGTGAGACCGGGGAGTGAGACTGGGGAGTGAGACCGGGGGATGATCAAGGTGAGGGAGTGAGACCGGGGGATGATCAAGGTGAGGGAGTGAGACCGGGGGATGATCAAGGTGAGGGAGTGAGACTGGGGAGTGAGACCGGGGGATGATCAAGGTGAGGGAGTGAGACCGGGGAGTGAGACCGGGGAGTGAGACCGGGGAGTGATCAAGGTGAGGGAGTGAGACCTGGGAGTGAGACCGGGGAGTGAGACTGGGGAGTGAGACCGGGGAGTGAGACCGGGGGATGATCAAGGTGAGGGAGTGAGACCGGGGGATGATCAAGGTGAGGGAGTGAGACCGGGGGATGATCAAGGTGAGGGAGTGAGACTGGGGAGTGAGACCGGGGGATGATCAAGGTGAGGGAGTGAGACCGGGGGATGATCAAGGTGAGGGAGTGAGACCGGGGGATGATCAAGGTGAGGGAGTGAGACCGGGGGATGATCAAGGTGAGGGAGTGAGACCGGGGGATGATCAAGGTGAGGGAGTGAGACTGGGGAGTGAGACCGGGGGATGATCAAGGTGAGGGAGTGAGACCGGGGGATGATCAAGGTGAGGGAGTGAGACCGGGGGATGATCAAGGTGAGGGAGTGAGACCGGGGGATGATCAAGGTGAGGGAGTGAGACCGGGGGATGATCAAGGTGAGGGAGTGAGACCGGGGGATGATCAAGGTGAGGGAGTGAGACCGGGGGATGTTTCATCTGTTACTCCTGTCAAGGTGAGGGAGTGAGACTGGGGGATTATTCATCAGTTACTCCTGTCTTCATGCTGTCCAGCTATTTGGTCTTGGTCTATTGAGCAAGAACACTGTCTGCCAGCAAAGAAATCTGATGTGCTTTTGTGATTTGGATTCTGTTGGGGTTGAGTGTGAATAGAACTAAAGTGCTGGTTGTTGGAGTAATGGGGACCTTTTTATGCCTTTATGCTTTTTTGATGTTGCTTCGACACAGATAGTTGCACTGTGAGGTAAGGGCAATCTCACTGTATCATGACAAGCTCAGTCCATCGTCTAATTAAGAGTGTAGCTATGATTCATCATTTGTGCTGTTGACTCCTTCACAATATATAGTGTGACAGTTGTGATGAGAGTAGGTATAGAGCTTCAAGGAGGTGTTGTTACACTGCATACATAAAGAGCTGGTTCTCACTTCTCGTCTTTCCCTCCCTGCTGAGTGATGGTGTGTTTTTTCTGTGTAACAGCATTATACAACTGCCCCCTTACAAGATCCTGCATATTATAGTATATTTTCTTCCCCTCTGAAAATCCAGCTGTAATCACTTCGGGGAAAAACAACAACTCCCTTCCAACAGTGACCAGCTTTAGCGCTGACCTCATTCAAACGCTTTATGCCACGCAACCAGTCCGAGTTAGCCAAGGCTCAGAAGTATGCAACGTCATTAGCGACCTCAGACTTCTCCTGGACTCGGCTAATTAAACTTTACTGACTGCACAGGCCTCTCTAGACACACACACACACACACACACACACACACACACACACTACTACTGGCCTCGTGGGTGGGGAGACGGCGGTGCTCTTAATTCCACTGACAGCGTCAGATAGCATGACGGGAGGACTCTGCAGGGTTGGCGTGATCAGTGAGCTCCATCTGAGTTTTCAGAATTTTTTTTTTTTGTAACACCGCCCCTTGGCACACACACACACACACACACACACACAAACACACACACACACACACACACACACACACACACACACACACACACACACACACACACACACACACTCACACCATCCTGCCTAAGCTCTTACACAACACAAGTTCACCTCCTAAATGTACTCCGCTGCTTCTTCGTCATCCGCTGCGGCGCTTATTGAGAGGAGGTGGAAACAGGAGGTGGAAACAGGAGGTGGAAACAGGAGGAGGAAACAGGCATCATGCAGCAGCATGGCGAGCGTCTCACTGATAAAGCCACAATTTCAGGATTATGGATGCACACACGTCCATCTGTGCAGGCGTGTATGTATATCTGAAATGCACTGTTTCAGGTGTAAATAATATAGCTATACTTTAACAGGAACACTACATCCTGAACAACGTCTTATTTGTGAATGAGGTGTGTAGATATGCAGAGAAGGTTGACTTTGGTAGTGAACATGTGAGCATAGTTAGCTACTGTGCTCACTGTGTCACTGTAATGTTTCACCATACTGTTATTTTGGATATGGGCTCATCGTCCATGTGCCAGATCACACTGAAAACCTTGAAATAAAAGTGTTGTAGCGATATGGACCGTACAATGTTGACTATTAGCATGCTGAACCATGAGCACGAACCACTGTTGGTTTTACGCACTGGTTTACACATACACAGTATTTATGCTTTGCAGGGTCTCTGTTCTCGTAAACAAAGGTGGGCTCTTTCCGTGTCCTTATTCAGTCGTGTGCTTTGATTGACAGGCGGCTGTGGCAGCACGTGACGAGGGCGCTGAGGACGGGGAGCATGGAGGCGGCGACGGAGCAGAAGCGCCAGCTGGAGGAGCGGCAGCGGGGCGAGGAGCGGCAGAGGGCTGCCACCAACACGCCCTGGAAACCCAAATACTTCAGCAAAGAGGTGAGCGGGCGGGCGGGCGGGCAGGCGGGCGGGCGGGCAGGGGGCCGGATCCAGAACACCTGGCCGTGCCAAAACACTCCAAAGGCGGGTCATGGAAACGCAAACGTCGTAATACTGTGCACGTAATGCACAACAACACGACACAGTACAGTTGTAATGCTACTAGACGACGCTGAGATGCTGTATGAAATGGAAGGAGTAGATTGAGTGGAGGGAGAGGGGGGGGAGAGGGATACGGGGTGTTGTGGCAGCTAGCAGATGGGACTCAGACACTCTCAGCACATCCCTTTGTCCCTGTCC
Source organism: Clupea harengus (assembly GCF_900700415.2). Classification (NCBI taxonomy): domain Eukaryota; kingdom Metazoa; phylum Chordata; class Actinopteri; order Clupeiformes; family Clupeidae; genus Clupea; species Clupea harengus. The sequence continues at coordinate 25,405,929 of NC_045162.1, read as the reverse complement.
CTGTCCCTGTCCCTGTGCCTGTGCCTGTGCCTGTGCCTGTGCCTGTGCCTGTGCCTGTGCCTGTGCCTGTCCCTGTGCCTGTCCCTGTGCCTGTGCCTGTGTCTGTGTCTGTGTCTGTGTCTGTGTCTGTGTCTGTGTCTGTGTCTGTGTCTGTGCCTGTGCCTGTGCCTGTGCCTGTGCCTGTGCCTGTGCCTGTGCCTGTGCCTGTGCCTGTGCCTGTGCCTGTGCCTGTGCCTGTGCCTGTCCATGTCCCCTTACACAGCCTATGTCTCTGATAAACATGCAGTGTGACAGGCACAGAGACAGAGGGACAGATTCAGACAAACATCAGCCATGGTTACTCTTATGGGTCTTTGTCAAGCAGTACTCTTGTGTTTGTACCTAACCAGACAAGGTTTTTGCATTATAATCGGTTTATATCAAAGGATGTCCATAGCACTAACTCTCTTCCTCTCTCTCTCTCTCTCTCTCTCTCTCTCTTTCTCCCTCTCTTCCTTTCTCTCTCTCTCTCTCTCTCTGTTTGTTTGTCGTGTGTTTTTCTGTGTGTAGGGAGACGGCTGGGTGTATCACAATCCACTGTGGAAAGCGCACTGACAGGGACCCCAAGCACACGCCAAACTCCAGCTGTCAATCACATAGCCCAGTCCAGAGAGGGGTGTGGCTCTACAGAGGGAGGGCTGGCCAACCGGAGGAAGGAAGGGGGGGCAAGATGAGCGCCCGTCAAAGGGAAGCGCAGCGAGAAGGCGTCCAACTCTCCCATTAACTTACATGTGTAGCTCTAGACGACCAGTGCCTAACACGTAGCCTGAACCCAAAGACACGAGCAGGGAGCTCAGATATCCGTCCACACATTACCCTGCTGTAAACCCTCCTGGACCACCTTAACAAAAACGAATGACAAAAGGACAAAACATGTTGGCAGCAAATGTAAGGGAATATATTTATAATTTTTTTTTTTTTGTAATAGCAGTATTATATTATTTTTTTTTCCCACACCAGGTGTTTGTAAGAGGGTGTCCATCTTTAGTGACACCATTTGCACCTGTGCAGTATAGTGCTATTAGCCACACACACGCTCTGGTCACACTTGAAACTGAAAGTGTGAAATCAGGACTTCTAATAAGGATAACTTGAAATAAGGAGACCTCATGGTATTTATACAAAGCATCTTAATCCTCAAAAAACATGCCGTTTCTGTTGTCAATCTCGACTGGACGGGCAAACCTGTCTAGAGTGGCTGTTTCTCGGCTCTTCTTGGGGGGGAGGCTGGTGATGATCTTCAGCACAGACAGAAGCTCCACACATTCTCTGCTGTGATTGTAGCCCTGTTGTGGTCGTCAGGAGGAAGTGGGGCATAGACTTGGGGAAAGTTCAGGCTGAGAAGTGAAGTATACGTGCTCCCGTTTCACCCACGCACAGAGTCTGCTCATTAGTTCCAAATCCCCACCCAGCTCTACAGCTAATTAGCACATCCAGATGTTTGACATCACATAGGCGCCAAACTCCATAGGTGCTCGAGGGCAAGTGCACACACATACACACACACACACACACACTTACACACACACTTACACACACACACACACAGGCTCTGATGAGCTAGAACAATTAAATCCGATGGCCACGGAGGAGAGAAAAAAAACAAAAGCATAAACCCCTATTTCAGAATGACCTTTTTTTCCCCGTGAATAGAAGCGTTCTCCACTGATGTAGGAGTAATAAGCCACCGCAGGGGTCCTCCGTGGGCGCGAGGATGGAGAGAAGCCGGTGAAGGCAACGGTGAACACTTACTACAGCCACACTGAAACCGTGCCAGCACAGCATATGCCGTCGTAAAATGGTCACGCAGAGCACCGGGGGTTCGGCCAACAAACACCAAAACTCAATTTGCCCTCTCCTACTCCTGTAAGGGGCAGCTGGGTGCATGTCATTACTGTACTGGCATGTGATGGCGAGTCGAAACAGGAGACCACGGGTGAGAACTAGGAGGTAAAGCAGACTAGATTCCAGTGTCCCTTTTCTGAAACACTGTTATTAGTCCTCTGTTCCAGTATGCAAAAGATGTAGTTTCATAAACAACATGGTTTGGTTAGTTCATTGTTCCATGTGTCTGTGCGAAGGATTTCAAGGATTTTACTTCTAGAAGATTGAGCGGGAATCGTGTGCATTTACAGACGCCTCACAATGTATCCCTGCGCACGCCACTAAAGCTCCGAAGAGTTGAATCTCATTTCAGTAAGCTCTCGCTACATGCCGCAACCCCCAGAAAACGTCTTTAAATTCAAGTTCATACGGAATGGAGAGGATTGCTATTTAAAGTTCAAGGACTGTTTCTCTCCTGTCATAAGAGACTACTACACATGAAAGTCCAGAGGCCAGCGTAAAAAACGAATGCTTTCACAGGGATACACTCAGCGTCTCAGCCCACGGCACTGTCTGGATCTGGAGTTGTCTCAGGCTAAATGGAAGTCACTGGACTCCGCAGAGGAGGCTGTTTGTGGGTCAGGGTTTGGAAAGGCTGACCTGCTTGATGTCTGCCATTAGTCTCCAATTTACTCATCAGCAGAGGGATTGAAAGAAGAACCAGTGCTTTCAGTTTCATTAGAAATGTGTGTTCCCCACTAAAATGACACAAAAAAAAAAACGAGTTAAAACAGAACGGCAACTAAATGATCCAGTCAGTGGTGCGTCATATGGTCATCCCTATGAAATCTCCTTTTTATTGCTTGATTATGGATTCGTAATGAATTCGGACATGATCTTGGCTCTGCAACACTTTTTGTGAAACGTTACAGGCACTACAGGTTAATGTCCAGCCTTTCAGAGACAGTCGAGCACTTTTGCACAAATGTGAAGACAGTCTGTGCATTACAGCTGAAGGCAAGAGAAGTTTTAGAAGTTGCGGACACTCATTCCTCCTGTGACTGGTGTTCCAGTTGGATTGATTAACTGAATGTGTGAGTGTGTGTGTGTGTGTGTATAACCTGAATGAGAAGCACAGTATCACAATGTATTCACAGAGCTTTGACCAAACGCACTCCGCCATTGTAGAACCTATGCAAATCACATTCACTTTTTCAGATCAGTGTTAGGCCGTCATGTTTGACATACAGTGCGAGGGGGTTAAGTTGGGTATATGTTTAATCAAAGATGCCAAGGCAATCAGGAGGATTGTTTGCCCCTGTTAGTCACATTAGTACCATTCTTTACTGCAAATGATGTCCTGCTGAATAGTGTTAGACATGTAATAACGCACGGTTTATTACTCACGTTGAGTGTCCGTCAGGTTATTTACGGGTTAGTTAGTGCTCATAATATGCTTGTACCCCTCCATCTGTTTTACCCAGGGAATAGAACATAGGGTCAGTTTTCTGTTCTTCCTCAGACATGTGTCAAGGATGGGGCTAATTCTGTTCCACACATCTCTTCATAACAAATGCAGAGGCCCCTGGGTGTAGTGCCACGGCATGCTAATAGTGTGCCTGTGCTGCCATCTAGTGGTCCCTGAAAGTCATTGAGAGGCTAGGAAGTGTAGATGTGAAGTCTCAATGTGCACTGTGGTTTAACTACAAAGCCAAGAACCAAGATGACCCAAGACTTAAACTGGGCTCCCACAGTGTTTCAAACCTTTTCACGACGTCTCTGATCCCATTAGTCATGATCATTAAGGCAATTTCACTGAATGTTTAGTCAAATTGTACTAAAATTCAGATTTCTCATGTTTGTTGACTGAATTACACCTACACAAAAAAATGTATTTTGAACCGAACAAGGTTTTTTTTTTGGAGTAAAACATGGTTTTATCACCATCAGAAGTATTATATCAAACCTCACAACTGACAGGAATTAAACATTACAATATTTGACCGATCAACACTTTTCATCATTTCACAGGACTGGCCATTGAAGTTTTAAATTCACCAACCTTGCCCCACTTTTCATGACCGTGTGTTGCTGGAAAAACTACAAAAATGTGTCAAGACTTACACAGTCATTTACTCCTTTAATCACAAAGGCATCATTTCATTCTCAAAACAGCATCCATCTTCTTTTTTTTTTTTTTTTTTTACAATTGAAGGAATAAACCTTGACTTAGAAAAACAAAAATACAATTTTTGCATTTCGTGTTGGAAGGCTATCTTCTGTTAGCTTCAGCATTGTGTAAATAAATACCCTAGAGAGAGTCTGAGTCCTTTGAGTTCGTTTCTGTTTTTCCTTGTCTTGGTCTTTAAGAGATTTCAATATGATGTTCCGTGGATGGCTTCCGGGGCCAGTGTCGTCCTTCTTCTGCAGTAACTGAATGACCGTTCTGTCCCTCCGTCATGGCGATCTCACACTAAATACACCAAGCGAAAGCAGCGCTGCAGACCGAGAAGCGGGGGGGTGTGGAGGGGCGACAAGAACTCGTGGACAAGTAAACAATTAAGACCAATTTCACTACGACAACCAGGGCTAGGTGGCCCTTGGAACTAGGGTGTGTGGGAAAAGTCTAAACGAAACCAAACAAAACAAAGTCACCTAAAATGATCTCATGTAGCAATGTGTGGATAATTTCACTGTTCAGAGACTGAACGGGGGAGAAACAAAAGGAACAACAAGACAACAACAACAGCTCTCAAACTTCAAATTTCTCCATAGACGCACAGCAGGTGAAGCCACGGGGCACTCAAGCACTAAGTCCAGCAGACAGCAACTTGGGGCCCACAGTCCTACTACGGTTGACTGGGCGCCAGGTGTGGACGAGTGCATCAAGATGGTGGGCTGCACTCACTGCCTGACTACACACACACACACACACACACATGCAGACACAAACACACAGGGTGCTACCGACGCTAGCCAATAAACTGATTGAAGCCTAGCAGCAGGACATCAGAATGGGAGGCTTTTATTATTTATATTAAACCAAACAAATCTAGAACTTCATTTCTTAAGTTTTCCCCTCCCCACTTTTAGATATTATTGCAACGCTTTCTTTCAATTTTTTACAATCAGTAAAAAAACAAAAAAACAAAAAAACACTAGTAGGAAGGAACAAAATGACAAAAAAAAAAAAAAAAATAAGCAAATACATTTTAAAAATTACCCAAGAAAAACTGCCCATATTTCATCTAGAAATCCTTTATAATTGGTTGTTGTTTTTTTTTGTTTTGTTGTTTTTTTTAAATAAGGCGGGCGTGCACACAATTCAAGAATGAGCATTCAGAGTGACTGATCTACACACATCACTCCTCTTCTCGGACCCCACCTTTACTGGTTATAAACTAACTAACCACCCCCCCCCCCCCCCCACCCACCCACCCCACAATCACTCTTGCCCTGAGCAACAAACTATCTTTGGTGCCACCACCTTTAGGGGCCACACACGGCTGGGACTCTCATCAAACATGGCATTGTTCTCTAAAATGGCCATATGCTTCTATCATATCAGTGGGATAATCAGTGGGAACATGGTGTGGTGGTGGTGATTGTGGGGGGAGGGGGGGAGGGGGATGTAAAGACCACTTGCCCAGTACTATCAAAACATTCAAGTACAAAAGCCAACACGTCGAACAGAGACTCACTACACAGAAGGAACACATGCCAAGTGCAGATGATGATGATAATGGTCACAATAAAAACAAAAACATGGGCTGCAGACTCGCTCTGGCTTTGCTCATCTCTCTCTTCTCTCTCTCTCCCCCTCCCTCCCTCCCTCCCTCCATCCCATCCCACCCTCTCCTAACAACCCCCACAGGAAAAACGAAAGAAAACAAAAAGACAAATAAACAGAGGCATTCAGGCCGCAGAGCTCCATGTCGTCATAACCCAGCACTGCAACCTCGTGCTGCACACTACCTCCTCTCGGCACCTCTTCAGACAACGGCCGTCTCTTCTCTCTTCTCTCTTCCTCTTCTTCGCCTTGATTGGTGGATTACTTAGCTTGCTGCTTTTTCATTGTCTCTTTTTTTTGTATTTTTTATTTTTTCGAAGTTGTCCTTTGAGATTTGCGTCTTTATTTTTTTCCCTGTCCCTTCTGGTGGCAGTTAAACAGACCTTCTGTTCGGCCTCTTGCCTCTCTTCATCATGAGCTTGTTCTTTATGTAACCCCTCTTCTTCTTAGAGGTCTAGGCCAGAGGGAGAAAAAGAGAGAGTTACACTGGACCGTCTGTAGATTCACTCATTCACAAACACACACATTTGATGAGCCACCAACTCTACTACGGTAAACGGGTTCCTTTCGTCGGTCAGGTCACTTCAAGGACAGAGGCAGCAAGAGAGAGAAAGACACAAGTGCGCAGGAGAAAGATGTGTATTTACGCCAAGTCAAAAAAAAAAAAAAAAAAAAAAAGATAGAAAAAGATTGGCTAGAAAGAAATGAAGAAAGAGACAGAAAGAAAGAAAGAAAGAAAGAAAGAAAGAAAGAAAGAGAGAGAGGAGTAATGAACAGCCGTGGGGCTGACCTTTTTGGAGATGTACTTCTGTTTCTGGCTGAGGTTCCGGGGCTTGTGGTCCAGGCCCTGCCGGTTCTCCGGCTTCTTCACGCGGTAGATGCGGACCAGCCAGTGTTCCGAGGTGAACGCCTCCTCCAGGTGCTTCAGGTGGATGTCCTTGTTGCCGATCTCGGCGTTCCGCGTGCGGTCGAATCCCGGCGGCGTGCGGAAATCCAGCTGCAGAGGGTGGCAGAGTATAAGGAGGTTCATCGGGATCAGTTGGTTTAGTGTCTCTGTAGCTTAACTAGTCAAACAGATGCTGCCACACCCAAACAGATGTACGACCTTGTTCTGCGGGATACTGGAGAACTGTTTTCTAAATCAATAAGTCCAAACTAGATCAAACAGGCTGCCTGCCTTTTAATGAAATAGATATCTTCAGTAGTAACAGCATTATTTGGCTGGCGAATGCACACTCCTAGTGATCAGATCATTGCTGGCGCCTTTTCGACCAATAGGGAACGGGTTCTTGAACTGGTTCTGTTCAAGATTATTTTGTGCGCGAACAAGAGCGGAACCCGGTGTGCACCGTGACCCATTTCATCCCCAATGAAGGGGTTAGGCTCATCCATACCAATCTCCATCAATCCCACCCCGTCTCCCTGCAGGAAGGCTGACTGTGCGAGCGCAGCCGAGATGGCCCGAGCAGGGTGCTTACCTGCATCTCGCCGAAGCGATAGTAGGACATCTTGTACATGAGGCAGTTGAGCAGCACGGGGGACCCGGCCTTGTCCACGCGGAACTCTCCCTGCGGTGTGAAGTAGTCGCTCTCCTGGGGACACAAGCACACACGGGGTTTAGCTCGGGGTTAGAGACGCGTCAGGGCGGCCCACGCTCCAAACACAAGCACAGACGGGGTTTAGCTCGGGGAAGAGACGCGTCAGGGCGGCCCACGCTCCAAACACAAGCACAGGCGGGGTTTAGCTCGGGGTTAGAGACGCGGCGTCAGGGCGGCCCACGCTCCAAACACAAGCACAGGCGGGGTTTAGCTTGGGGAAGAGACGCGTCAGGGCGGCCCACGCTCCAAAACTGAACCGATGATCGTTTATGGACTTTTCGTTTACAGACACTACTGTTCAGTTTGGAATCACCCAGAAAATGACAGGGAATCTTGGATTTTTACCCATGAAATGAGGCACAAAATTGATCAAAAAAATACAGTCAGGCCACAGTCAAAGTTAGAAGTAATAATGATTTCTGCTTGAAATAACAATTTGGTGCTTGAAAATCACTAAGAATCCTCCATTTGCAGCGATGATAAACTTCACAGCATTACAGCTTGACTGCTCCTTCACTTAATAGGTCTTGCATCATTCGGGGCGATGCTCTGGGTCTGTCTTGTGGGATAAAACTGGCTCCAGTCAAAAGCCGTCCACTGGGTATAGCATGGCAATACATTTATGGTAAAATGGAGTTAGCCTTCCTTGTTAAAAAATCCTTTAACTCTGTACAAATGACATCCTTTACCAGCACCAAAGAGGATCACATTTCCTCTAGTGCGCTTGAGAGATGGTGTCAAGCACTCCTCCAGCATCTTTTCATTTCAGTTCCTTCTCTGTGATCCAAACAGCTCAACTTCGACTTATCTGATATTTTCAATCACCTTCAACCTACTATATCTCTTTCTCCAAAAATTGAGTCTTTCCATTTCATTGGCCAGTCTCAGATATGGCTTTTTCTTGGAAACTCTGCCTAGAAGGCCAGCATTCCAGAGCCTCTCCACTGCTGACAATGAGACTGGTGTTTTATGGGCCGTATTTAATGAAGCTGCCAGCTGAGGACCTATGAGGCACATTGTTTCACTAGTCTGTTTCTCAAACTAGAAGGTGCTGGCATGCACTGTTCTATGAGGGATATTTTTGCACTCCTTTGGAAGACATCTTCAGTGTCTTGCCAATGTCTTGTGTTTCTGAAGAAAGCACTTCGTTTTTCACCATAACCAATTCCTCAAGTGCTGATTTTTCTTCCTTAAACAGCGCAAGAGTCTTCAGCCATACAAAGTTGTCTGTAAAAGGGTTTTCTAGTGATAAATGAGCCTTTTAAACATGATCTTTTCAGACTAACTAACATTAAGTGTCATTGAAAGACAGGAGTGATGGTGGTGGAAAATGAGCCTTGTTCACCCATGGAGATAATCCATTAAAAAATGAACCACTTTCATTTACCACACTAACAATGTCAACACTATATTTATAATCTTTTTGAGGTTATTTGAATAATAACTCAAGTGTTTCCAAGTTTCTCCTTTTACATGCATCCCTGATTCTGAATCAGCAGTCTTGACAGCGTTTACACTAATTATGTTGGAAGGCACACAAATCAAATTAAAATAATTGAAGCCCAACAGCCTCGTAGCCGTAGTCGTGACTACCCCTCATTCCTCCACCCAGTAGCCCATCAGGATCCACTCGTGGTGGGAGCAGGTCCCGAGCGCGGCCACTCACCCGGATGTCCTTGGGGTGCTCTCCCTCAGCAATGCGCACCATCCACAGGAACTTGTTGATGTCGTCGCCAGAGTAGCCGATCACACCGCCAAAGATGATGAGGACGTAATCCACATCCAGAGACTTCATGATCTCGTACGCTGCGCTCTCATTCGATGACATTGCCTTGCCGACCTGCAGACAGAACAACAGGTCATACTAACACCTTCTCACCACTAGATGGCTCTACTGCCACACTTCTCTGGCAGTGAAAAACACAGACAGCAGCACACAATTGTAGGATGCGAGACCGTTTCCTCACCAGTGCTATATGACTGTTGTTCCAAGTGTTGTTGTCCACTAACGTCGTTCGATTAGCCATGCCGGCGATCTGGTAACCGTAATCCCACCAGGACATGACTCTGGCGTGCTCGTCTGTGTTCTGCCGGAGCCAGTAGTATGCTTCTCTGAAGTCGTCCAGAATGTTCCGAGATCTGTGAGAAAACAGCGCTTGCCATGTTGAGCACAGAGCTACGTGTTTAACATTGCTACACGCTAGCTGTGTCCCAATCCTTACTGTCAACATACAGTATGACCACATTCGCTCTCATATATCATATTGCATGAGATTATTTCTCAGCACGGTACAAACCTATGTTCCTATGCCTATTTACATATCGCCTCACCTTGCAAAAGCATAAAAAATAACAGCATAAATCTAATCTGAGTACTATATGGCCACTAAGCTCCAGGGTGACATTGGAGGACTGAGTGTCTCACCCGTCGTGGTTGTAGGAGGCCAGCACCACGCTGGGGCTGGAGTAGGCGTTGCTGGTGACCCAGGTGCAGTGGACGGCAAACATCATGAGCAGCATCAGCATCAGCATGGTCACGATGCTCTTGATGTTGGGCCCCAAGCCCTCCTCGGCCTTCTCCTGCTCTGACACATGCTTACGCACCTTTCCAGCCTGCAGGGGACACACACACACACACACACACACACACACACACGAACAAACAAACAAACACAAGTTGGGATGAAAAAGAGCTAAAGTCACCCAGCAGTAAAGCATTTGGCAACAGCTTGCAGCCATCAGCACATTCAAAGGACAAAGCAACAAAACAAGCTGTGTGTGTGTGTGTGTGTGTGTGTGTGTGTGTGTGTGTGTGCTGGAGTAATGGCGGAAGGCCTGGAGTCCAGCACAGGGTGACTCATCAATACTGACTCTCAGGAAAAAAAGGACTAAAAGCTGCTACAGCAATAACAAGGTGTTTCTTTGCCCACTCTGCTGTAAGTCTACCCAGCGAAGGGACACAATCAATCTGGCCCATACTGCCCTGCGAAACTCGGTCTTATCACATCCAGCCAGCTAATGACGCCTGGCGCCATTAAACCAGATGAACAACAAACAAACAAACAAACAAACAAACGGTCACGAGTCCCTCGGCTGGCCTGGGCTGCTGACCTTATCGTAGAGGTTTCCGGAGCTCTTCCTGTCGTCCTCGTCGCTGCTGTCCTCGGCGGGTGGACTCTCGCGCTTGGAGTCGTCGCCCAGGTAGTGCTCGAAGACGCTGGAGAAGGCGATGGCCGACAGCATGCACACCACCGGCGTGAGCGTGAGCATCAGGCGCACCATCACGCCCGCAAAGTAGACCGCGCTGATGGCGTACAGAGCCACTAGGGGGCGACAGAGGGGGACGTGGGTCAGCATCACAGTCACGGACTAAAGAGGACCACAGGGAAACTACACAGTTTTGGTGTCAAAAATGGGCACTGCCGAGTAAAACCAAGACACGTGACTAGAGAAAACGACAGAGAGGTATAGATCCAAACAAAAAAACAATCCCCACATTAATCAGCAATCCCCACATTAAATCAGCAATCCCCACATTAAATCAGCAATCCCCACATTTAATCAACAATCCCCACATTAAATCAGCAATCCCCACATAAATCTCTCCGTTCAGACTCATCCAGCCTGAAGGCAAGCAGTAGAGGGATCTGGAGAGGAAGCAAGCTATTCACTGAATTCATGAACAGGCTTTTATCCAGCTTATTCATTCGGCGCGTTCTAAGGTAGGTGATCTCAGTGCTTCCAATACGGATACCTGGGTGTCCACCACAACAACACATTTGAACTGATACTCTGATCTAAACCATATGCGTTTCCATTAATAATGAGCTGAAACTAATCCATACTTAACACATTTATTTATTGGATGCCTGCATGCCCAAAATAAAAACACTTGGAAATATATCAATATGGAATAGGCGGCTTTGTGCATCGCAACATTGATCCTGGTGTTTTCAATTCGATGCGCCCAATTCCAGCTACTGTCCTGCTAAAACTACTGCACAGAACCAACCCTCCAATCTGTGAAGTCTAGGCCCACTCCTAACCCCACATACAACAGCTGTGGGGTAACTAAGTGCTGTTGCTGTCTGAGACCCCCCCCCTTCCCTTCCTGCTAATGGAGGTATTAGATTTTAGACAGTTTGGAGGTGCCTTCACACAGCCACGCTACTGAATCAACTAAACACTCAGAAGCTGCACATAAACACAGATAAAAGATGAATCTTTGAAATGTTGCCGACTCATCCGAAGCTGCGCATAAACACAGATAAAAGATGAATCTTTTGAATGTTGCCGACTCATCAGAAGCGCCGGAGTGAAGGATGCCTAATTAGTGAAAGATCTAAGTGTAGCAGCAGTCATCAGAGAAAGTTGGGCCTCAAACTTCCTTATTCAACTCCAGAGGCAGCAAATGTTCTTCACCACCCAAATCTGCTCTTACTCTGGTGTGCTGAATAATCTCGCTTGATCATAGATTAGAGGCGCATGGCTGATTGTTTTGTTATTAGCGTAGGTTACACCCCCTAAACACTAAAGAAAGGAAGGTGTTGTGCCCTGTGCCATGCAAATACTCTGGCACAAGCCCAAGAGTTGGAGAGATGGCACCAAAAAAGGCTGGAAGAACAACTTCAGCAGTAGCGAAATTGATGTACTGTTAAATAAACGTAACCATGTGCGTAAATTTGATGTGATATGTGCTTGTTTTATGGTCCTCGAATTTAGAAACCTCTTTTTTTATCTTGGCAGGACTGATCTCGACCACTAGCAAAATGTTCTGTTAGCTTAAAGGAAATGGTGAATCCCAGTAATCAATGGGCACTGACAAAATAAGAACAAAAAGAAGAGGAAATCTGCTTGTGTGTTGTTGCCTGCACGAGGCCCAATTTACATGAATTTGCATTATGTGCATATATCTGGCATTCATCAAAGAAAGCTACAAGACAACACTACAAATAAAGCCATTGAGTGTTCATATATCCTAGTCAGTCATTTCAGTTTAAACACCAAGTGAATGCACTGATGAGATCAGGAAGAGAGCATTTAACTCCAGTGGCCAAGCAGCACATGAAAGCAGCAATCACAAAGAGGGATTTCTTCCGTTTGATCGTACAAGTAATTAGGCAACTACGCATTTCTACAGGGAGCTGCGGAGAATGAAAGATTGGCCAGGGTGTTTTTTATCCAATTCCGGCGTTCTCGAGTCGGAGCTCAGAAACAGTGGAGGCTCAATGCCTAACCTTACAGCGAGAGCCAAAAAGCTAATATGTCTGTTCCTCCCCGGCAGATGGAGGTGACGGGGAGCAGTGACCATGCATGCGCTTTAATAATGCGTCTCTATCCTCTCGCCTGCTACAGAGACACGACACGATGTTTGCAGCAGGGCTTGAGGGGGGTGTGGTGGGGGTGAGGGTGAGGGGGGGGGGGGGGGGGGGGGGGGGCTACACGACACCACCTCCCTCAGGGCGACTCCAGTTCCTCCGGAGCCCTGGCCTTCCATTCTCTGAAAGGCTGCCGTTCGATTAAATGGAAGGCACAGGTTCCACTGCGCACTTAGTCAGATGAAAAGGCCTTCTATGTCCTTAACGCTATTAAAAACTATTTTGACTCGCGGTGAAAAGACAACGATGATGAGGGGTTGGGGGTCGAGCGAGGCGAGCGAGTAAATGACATTGGGATACGCTACAGGGGATGAATAAAGCTCCTTTTGTCCACGGTCCAAATGTCTATCATTTACCAGCTGAACGGCAGAAAGTGTCACAGATACATACGTCTACTCTTGGGGCGCTGCGTGATTTCAAGTCACCCGGTTATGAGGACATGTGACGCACTGTGTGGGCAAACGCTGGGCTACTTAAGGGAGTGACTCATCATTCACTTGCAACCCTTATTGAGAGGCACTGGAACCACACTGGATGGAACTCACAGACTGTCTAGTGATTACAGACAGCCGCAAAATACACTGAGTGGGATGCCTCACGGACTAGACACTTAACAACTGTTGCCTTTATGCACTAAGAGCTCTTGTCCAAACCTATCGCATCTCTAGAATATTCCGAGAGAGTAAATACCTAAATGAATACAGACCAGCGCCAAACTAAACTCCCTGCGGGGGCTTGCTTGCAATACGAGGATTGTGAACTTCATCCCAAGGACTTGAAATAGGACAATATACAAGCCCAAACTAAAGTACATTAGCTGTGGCAGGCCCCTGCCATAAAGGGGCCATATCATTATGGAGTCTAAAGCGTCCATTTCATCATCCATCGAACACAAGAGAAAAGGCAGACTTTTATATTCCACAATTGCCCAAAAGGGCAACATTACTAGAAAAACTAAACCCAGCACACATCAAATCCCCTGAATGTCTAACCAATTTAATGTAAGGCCATGCATCGCGTTACAAGACTATGACAGCACTGACCACTGTAGCCTTCTCAGTCCCTGGTGGCCTGGTTTGGGAACCTGTTTAAAAGTTAAGAGGTCTATTGCAGGTAGCACTCTGTTCTGACATTCATGCTCAGTTCGGCGGAGTGCTCCAAATAAAAATGTTTCCGTGATCAGTTGGAAGTGTATTAGGGGCGAAAGGTGCGATTAAAAATGCATGCCCTAAAAGCGTTCGCTGGCAACGCTCTCTAGCCCCCCCCCCCCCCCCTCCCTCCCCAATGTCTCTCCCAAACTGGGCTTACCGAAGACGCGCTCGTCGTTGATGTTCTTGATGCAGAACCACAGGCCCGCTGGGAAGGTGCACACCAGGATGTGCAGGTCGAAGAAGAACGACACCCAGGTGGTGGGCTGGTGCTCTGACACAGATGCGATGATGGGGATGTGGATTTTGGCGTACCTGGATAAAGACACCACGCACGCGCACGCGCACACGCACACGCACACGCACACGCACACGCACACGCACGCACAAACACACACACACACACACACACACACACACACACACACACACAGGGCTTTCAGTTGGACACACTTATTAAAACAGGGGGGTGTTGTTAAATGACTGTGCTGAAGTGGCTCACTTTGCCAGGGGGGGGCTTGTTTGGGCTAAGCGGTTTGGCAGGAGTAAACACTAAACAGCAAATATTTCTCAATGGGAGAAGAGCTCTATTAGTCAGCGGTACGCCGCGTGGTAACACGCTGTAAAACACATCACGGGGGAGTTTAATACTGATAGCTTTGGCGCCGAGCGCTAACTTTACATAAACATCATCAATTTTACACCACCAACTCTGCAAGGGCACAGAAAGGAGAACAAGGAGTTTCCATCTCCCCCCCCCTGTTTTTTGTTCCCCCTTTTCCCTGATTTTAAATATTTATTTTGGGGGAGGTGATAGTTCAATAGTGCAGACGGTTGATGCAATGTAAGGGTTCGAAGAGAGTCACCCCCTCTTTCTGTCTGTCTGCCTTTGAGATGAAACAGAATGGGACGGCATCTGATCTCTGTTGAGGAAGTGGAAGTGTCAGACGCTGACACTGACACCGCATGCGTGTGTGTGTGTGTGCGTGTGTGTGTGCGTGTGTGTAGTGTAGGAGCGTGATCCTGTTATCTGACAGGTTGTGTACTTCTTCCTCCCCATCTGATTCAGTGAGGAAGCAGATAATCTCCAACACTGACCTTTCTCCATCACTCTCCCTCCTCTCTCTATCTCCTATCTCCAATCTCTCTCTCTCTCTCCAATCTCTCTCTCTCTTTCTCTCTCTCTCTCTCTCTCATCTGCAGTGCAGCAGATGCACTCAGGTGGCTGATTTTGGCTCAGTAAGACCCTCCAATACCTTCCCTTATCTCCGTAGATTAGGGGGCGTGAGATGGCTGGTTCTCTTTTATGAGTTTATGACAGGCCAAATGAAAGTACCTCAGCTATTAAGTGGGTAATGCAGCACTTTAGGAGAAAACAAACACAACAAGGACACCCCACCCCCACCCCCGCCCCCCTCTGTGTCCTCTCTCTATATGTCCACAGGGCCACAGTGGAGAGGCGTCTGCTCTACTGGACTGTGGGGGGCATTAGTAATGTCCAGACTCCAGAGCTGGGTTAATGCTCCCTGCACCCGCTGTCGTCCTCCATTACATCAGCCGGGCGCGAGGAGGAGCGGGCCACTCCAGACTAGCGCACGAGGCATCCAGCAGCTGGGCTTTTACTGTTGCTGACACGGACAACAAGACTGCTAACAGCAAGTGACACTGGACCGGGATTCTGCTGCAAGTTGTTTTAAGGCTGGGCGGGGGGGGGGGGGGGGGGGGGGGGGGGCGGGATATAAAATGTTTGTGCAAAGAGCAAGTTCCTCATTTGTTCTCTGACGGTTGTGTCTGCTGGTAAATATAGACTTGTGGAGTCGATGTGGGTGAAGCTAGAGAGATTAGATTCTTCTGGAAGGTGAATGTGAAGGCCTCTGTTTGCTGGCCTGCTTGGGAAGCCTGCACTTACCCGGTGTCCCAGAGTGAGTAGAACCTCCCGCTCCAGGGGGCGATGTGGCCTGAAACACAAAACACACACACACACACACACACACACACACACACACACACACACACACACACACACACACACACACACACACACACACACACACACACACACACACACACACACACACACACACACACACACACACACACACACACACAGGGAAGGATTAAAGCACTCCGTTACACCCAGACAAAACCCAAATCAGTCAGTCATACTTAAAACAACAAAACTAATGAACCCAAAGAAGGGAGTTTGGGTGGCGGGGCGTTTGCAGCCGGCTCAGAGGAACTGGTGGTGATGGGGAGATGTTTTCCCAGTCACCTCCCCTCCCTCCCTCCCACTCTGGTGTGTGTCGAGCAGCCTTTTAATTGATTTCCAGTAAGGGCGGTGCTGAGTGCTGCACAGGAAGGAGGGGAGAGGAGAGGAGAGGAGAGGAGAGGAGGGGAGGGGGGGGAACCAGGGCCCTAATGAGATCTCGCAGGCCCCGCGTGTGCCGTGCCGAAGAGATGAGTAATGAACGGGGGGAGAGGACAGGGAGGAAAAACACGGCAGGATGGCTGCGGCTCAGGGTCTGTGTCTCAGAACACAGGTGGAGGAGGCGTTGGAGCAGGTGGTGTTGGAGCAGGTGGAGGGTTGCTACTGGGGTTGACAAGAGTGCAAGTGCTGTAGATTTTAGGATAGATGTTGTGGGGTATGGTCTCCTTCTCCCATAAAGTGGCAGTACAGTGTAGTAGATGTGGTCCACTCCCAACCTAGTATGCTGGATTAGGGCCTCTCTTATCTGAGTGAGGTCCGTGTGGTGTGTACACTCACCTGTGTATGTCAGGTAGATGACCGTGAGGAAGACCGCCCCAGCGGCCAGCGACACCCCCAGGAAGAAGAGGGTCTGGAACTCCTGCCGGGTCAGACGGTCTTTCAGGTACTGCAGGAAGGCGTACGCCTGAAGCAACGCAAACACACCTGCAACACACACACACACACACACACACACACACACACACACACACACACACACACACAAAATGAGGCCGTGCTGATAGTAGCTCAACTCTGATGTTCAGCCGTGACGAGTCCCTTCTCCCCTCATCCTCTCAGGAGGCGGGCCTTACCTGCTGCAGCCATGTGCTCGCTGGTCCTGATTGGCTGGAAGCCCACGAAGGGGATCTGCATTGACAGCACCAGGCCCACGATATAGAATGTGCTGTAGGCTGGAGGAGACAGAAAGAGAACACCACAACGGCTGAAAAATGACACTATTACGGTCACAGCACATCATGTCCCATTGAAACACACACACACACACACACACACACACACACACACACACCCTGAAGTACATCAAAAGGTCCCACACATCCTCCTTCACAAGCATCCTGGTTAAGCGACTATGATTCATCCAAACCCTATTCTGGCAGGGGGTGGTGGGGGCACAGAGAAAGAGCACTGGGCAGGGGGAGAGAGCTGTGTGAAGCTAATGAGCGGGAGACCGGCGGGCCCCAGCGCTGGGAGAATGGGGCCTCGGCAAGAACTCCGTGATCTATAAACTGGGGCGCGGGCTCCCCACGGGGGCCACCGGGGAGAGAGAGAGCGAGCGAGAGAGGGAGAGGAAGAGAGGACCCAAGCGGAATACGAGACAAAGCGACATGAAATAAAAAAAACGCCCGTTTGAGAAATATCATAAGAAAAAAAAAGAAAAAAAGTAAAGACTACAAGCTGCAATCATCAGCCTTTCAGCAGGCCTAATGCGCGTGAGTGTGAGTGTGAGTGTTGCCGTGTGTGTGTGTGTGTGTGTGCACTGCTGTGAGGCTCTGGGGCTGCACAGGATAAAGCACTAGTGGGCCTGCGGGTGTGATGGTCGACGTGTCTGCTCAAAGCTCACACCGCTCTCCGAGGTGAGCCTGCCGACAGCTGATACAGGGCCAAGACAGCCGGTAGGTTGAGTGTGACAGAACATCACTCCCATTGCTCTTCATCTTTCTATTGTGGGAAGCGTACATGTACAGTACATAGCTACACTACTGGAGCTCAACTCGTACAGCAAAGGTGCCAATAAGACCAAGGTCATGGGTTCACCACGCAGGAACTCTTCTGCCTGCATATCTTAAGCAAATTAAGAACTTGAACTCGCCAACTGATCATGAAACTGATAATAAAATGTGTATCTGTACCGAAAATCCCTTTATATAAAGGCATGTACTAAAATGAATACATGTAAATGTATAATGCATTAAGCAGTGAACACATGCAAACATGTGCACGAAGAGGTAGTGAGATATGTGTGTGTGTGTGAGAGAGAGAAAGAATGTGTGTATACGTTGGCATATGTTGTAGGGGTGATTGCCTCTTATCTGAGCTGAGCTCATCCATGTCTGTATGCTGTATCTGGGTTTGGATGTGTGCAGTGATGCTGACAACACCATCTGACAAAACCAACAGTTACAGCACTCGCACGTCTGTCACTACCACACACACACACACACACACACACACACACACACACACACACACACACACACACACACACACACACACACACACACACACACACACACACACACACACACACACACACACAAATAATGGTCACACACCAGGCAGCAGATGCATATAATAAAATGTGTGCACGCGTGTATATTGTGAGAACTTAAGTATCGGTTGTTGATGAGCACAAGCGCGGTGGAGACTGAGTGTGTGTGTGTGTGTCAGATGAACATTGAAAAACTGTGGGTATGGGTACGCTGGCAAAAAGAGGGTGCGAGTTGGAGGGCCGATGAGAGTGCTGTGTGTGTGTGTGTGTGTGTGTGTGTGAGAGCCTTGGGCACAGATAAATGTGCAGTCAGAAACCCTGAAAGTGGCATGTGTGAGGCCTGTGTGTGCGAGGAGTCATGTTGTGAGATTGGTGTGTGTGTGTGTGTGTGTGTGTGTGTGTGTGTGTGTGTGTGTGTGTGTGTGTGTGTGTGTGTGCTGGTGAGAGACAGTGTGTGATTGGCGTGTGTGTGTGTGTGTGTGTGTGCTGGTGAGAGACAGTGTGTGATTGGCGCGCGTGTGTGTGTGTGTGTGCTGGTGAGAGACAGTGTGTGATTGGCGCGTGTGTGTGTGTGTGTGTGTGAGACAGTGTGTGATTGCGGGTGACAGAGCTTGGTGGTGGCGGTGGCGCCAGCCTTTGATTTGAATCATTGCGGTTGAACGAGACCACCCTCATCTGCCGCACCTGCCGCAGTAATGTGCAATTTACCCGTCTCTCCATCAACCTGTATCGCTCTCTCTCCCTCCCTCTCTCTCTCCCTCCCTCTCTCCCTCCCTCCCTCTCTCCCTCCCTCTCTCCCTCTCTCCCTCCCTCCCTCCCTCTCTCCCTCCCTCTCTCCCTCCCTCCCTCTCCATGTCTGAGCTGCACAGAGGGAGAGGTGAAAAGAACACTGTTGACTGACTGACTGCTATGCTTCCTGCCTCTGCTTCATAGTCTCTCCACACCAGCAGCAATCTTACCCGCCTGCCTCTCTGTCAATCCGCTCCTCTTCATCTTCATCTTCATCTGTCTGTCTGACACCTCCCCCTCTCTCTCCCCCTTTCATCCGTCTGCTCTACCTCTCCACCTCCACCTCTCTCAGTGCCGTCTCTGTTCCCCTTGTACCCTCTCCATCTCTGTTCACCCTCACTTCCACCCCCCCCTCCCCTCAATTCTCTCCTCCTCTCTTCCTCTTCAACTCTGCCTCTCACACAGCCGTCTCCTCCTCGTCTCTCCCTCCTCAATGCACTGATGTCCATCACTGAAAACAAAACCCTTATATCACCAAACGGGAGACGGCCAAAACCTACTTGACTCCAAACAACCACACAGTGCCTCAGGCAGATAGCACCACTGCCACAGTAGTAGTGTTCCTACTCTGGCCTGTTCTGATTCTGTGGGGAAACACACTGTCCATGAAGATGCTGTGCTGTGCTGTGCTGTTCTGCTGTCCACGTGAGGCTGCCGTACTGGGGTGCACGGTCCCTCCAACACTCACATTTGGCCTCTGGGATGGCCACCGACCGAGGCTGCAGAATTAGCCCAGCAAAGCTCACCTCTGGAGGCCCCCCGTACAGCCCCTGCACATTGATCATCCTTAATCTAATCAATCTAATCTATTATCAGAGGCTTCTGGGGCCACGGGTGGGGGGGGGAGAGATGACTGACGATCCGGGAGATCCACACCTGTTCTTCCCGCAGGCTGAGTGGGTGGGGGTGGGGTGGGGTGGGGTGGAGACGGAGAGAGAGAGCGCGACAGAGGGGGAATGGAAGTAATTTTCTCTCAATGAGTGGAAATCTAGTAAATAGTAGAGGGAGAGGATGAAAGCAAAAGGACTACAAAGACACAGGACAAGCAAGATCAAATTGAAGAGACAGAGAGAACAACAGTGAGAGAGAGAGAGAGAGAGAGAGAGAGAGAGACAGAGAGAGAGAGACAGAGACAGTGCAAGTAAAGAGAGGCGAGCGAGCGAGCGAGAGTGACCCTCTGGGATTGATGCACTCTATCCGCCTCCGTGTGGGTTAGCAGTGCTGCATTGGAACCCTCCCCCTCCCCCGCCCCCTCTCCCCCTCCCCCTCCCCCTCCCCCTCTTGCTCCCCGCCCACTGCAGAGCCCCAGCACCAGAGCCCCAGCACCAGAGCCCCAGCACCAGAGCCCCAGCACCAGAGCCCCAGCACCAGAGCCCCAGCACCAGAGCCCCAGCACCAGTCTGCACTTCCACTGATTCTTTTAGGGGGGAGGGCAAAGGACGTGGCAATCCATCACAGGAACTAAAACAGTAACCTCCGCTCCCTTGTGTGTTAAAGTAGGGGGGGGAAGACCGATGGAGTCATCCAGCAGAGGAGCTCCTCCGAACGGCCTCGTCTCTCCCGGGTGTGAACAACAGGCCAAGGGCTGGACACGAGGGCATTCATTTCTAACTTCAGCTCTTTGGCCCTCCTCACCTCTAACGGCGCTCGACACTCGCCGCACCCCGAAAGCTGAGCCACGGGATGGCTTTTTAACAAACTGCAGGGTTTAGGTCAAAAGCTGATGCCGCTTGCAGGTATCTGGCAGAGCCCTTGGCTCCGTGTGTGTGTGTGTGTGTGTGTGTGTGTGTGTGTGTGTGTGTGTGTGTGTGTGTGTGTGTGTGTGTGTGTGTGTGTTTAAAAGATGCAAGAACATCAGGGTTAGAGGCTGATCACTGGCCAGGCGGCTGCTCCTTAAGAGCCTTCCCAAGGGGTCTGATTCAAACGGCTCCAAGCGTCACCAGGACCGCTGCTCTCCCAATGAGTGTGTAATGTGGAAACACTTATGTGTGCAGAATGTGTGACAGGTGGCTTGTAGGACTTGGAGTCCACTCAGGCAGACCTGTCAGTGGGTGGCTGCTTGTGTGCCATTTGCAACAAACCCTTATTTGAAGAGAGAGCTGTAACGGTCAGTATTTTTAGGCGCCATGGACGTGTGTGTGTGTTTGGATCTATGTGACTCAGAAAGACCCAGCAGGGGTCACACGGAGAGAAACGATGAGTACGACGGACTCCGCCTGTGAGTGTGTGCATGTGTGTATGCGTGCGTGTGCAAGTATGCGTGTGTGCGTGTGTGCGTGCGCGTGTTTGTGTGTGTGTGTAACACCCAGTTGACTCACCAATGTAGAGCCTCCTGCTGTAGCGCTGCATGAGCAGCAGAACAAACACATGCAGGGGGATGAGGTTAATGATGAACACATAGCCTCCCCATGCTGACACCTGAAACACACACACACACACACACACACACACACACAGTGTTAATACATTAATTCATCAACACACTGTTCATATTACCTCACACACATCAACTTTAAAACATTCTTCAATAAGTGCAGAAAATGAATCACATTCAGAGGGTTAGATACACAGTCGAACACAGATTCAAACACAAACACAGACACAGACACAGACGACACACACAACTCAAGTCTTCCGAGCGACCACCCAAGCCTAGACTAGGCACACACTCCCCCCCCTACACTTGCTCGGGCCAATCACAGCCAACTTGGTTCCCTTCTAAAGGACTCTGCAGCCCTCTCGCCCCTCCCCCACCTGGGGCCAGGCCACTTCAGGTGTGTGTTGGGCCAGCAGCCACTTCAGGTGTGTGTTGGGCCAGCAGCCACTTCAGGTGTGTGTTGGGCCAGCAGCCACTTCAGGTGTGTGTTGGGCCAGCAGCCACTTCAGGTGTGTGTTGGGCCAGCAGCCACTTCAGGTGTGTGTTGGGCCAGCAGCCACTTCAGGTGTGTGTTGGGCCAGCAGCCACTTCAGGTGTGTGTTGGGCTAGCAGCCACTTCAGGTGTGTGTTGGGCCAGCAGCCACTGTAGGCTTGTGGGACCGGCGGGGCCGCAGGCCTCTGCATTATTCATGCCAGCTGGCTATAGGGGGAGGCTGCATTGCGATTGGCTGCTTGGGGCCGTTCAGGGGCGGCTGCCGCTGGCGCCGGTTACCGTGGCGTTGGGACTCCCGCTGGGAGGCCGGGTGATGGATGAGGCTGTTTGTTCGTTTATTTACTTTACATATTTCCTTAATGAGATCGGAGAGGCCACCAGTGGCCACCCCCACCTCTCCCTACCCAGTAATGAGGTGTGCTACAGACATCAGACTCCGAGGACAAACGCACAGACACACACACACACACAGACACACGCACAGACACACGCACAGACACACGCACAGACACACAGTCATGCACACACAGTCATTTACAGTCATGCAAAGTGTGTTCCTATATTTACATTTATACCCTTTGCGATCTGTGTCTCTGTCTCTGTGTGTTTATGATATTGCAGACACAACCGCATTCATTCTGGCTTCATAAAAGGTGGTTGATGTGTAACTCACCATATAGAAGTATGACAGGCAGCATCCTATGGCCCAGAACACAGATCCTGTCTTCACAGACTTCACCTGAGAGAGAGAGAGAGAGAGAAGTAAAAGACGTCACTTCAACAGACCTGCAAATAACAGTGATGTTTGCTGATTCTCTATATGTGCACGTCATTGATTGATAATATAACAAAAATAGGATGTGTAGGGTGTCCTCATTGAAACAAGATAGAGCGAAAGAAAGGTAACAGTAGATTCTACCGGTCTCTGTGGCTTTAAGCAGGACCACACTGCAAGAGCCACTTCTGCACACAAGCATTTGCAGAGAAATAACACACGAACACACACACACAGTGACAATCACAAATTCTTGAAATAGACCTGGCCATTTCTGGGCCGGTTGGTAAATTATTTAGTGCTTTCCTCCTAATGACCCTGCTGCTGTGAGGCAGCACTCCTGTGGAAGAAGGCCCTCTAACAGCCTAGATACAGGCCTGGGAGGGGTGGGCCTGGGAGGGAGGGGCATTACAGCAGGGCAGGGCAGGGCATCAGAGTGGCCAGAGCAGCTCCTCTGAGACACTCCCTACACAGCTGCGTCACTCAGGCCATAACACACACACACACACACACACACACACACACAGGATCTAATCTATCTATTATATATAAATTATATATTCAACACAAACACAGCCAAACGGTCGCTCTAACAAATGCAATTGAACATTGGTTTAAAAATCACACCCACACACAGACAGACATACCAACAACACTCATTCCTGACACACACACACACTTCTCCCTTATAGCAGTTCCTCTGTTCCAGTCAGGGACAAGTGCCATGTCCCAGACCTTAGTGACTGGGGAACAGAGGAACACTGAAGTGAAAGCTAAGGAACACGGAGAGGCTGTTCGAGGTGAACACAAGGTCAGAGGCACAGAGAAAAGACGAGTAACAAAGTGTCCCTGTCTGAACAACCGAAACAGCCTTGAGCACCTCCCTGCTGCCGTCACGGAAGGAGGCATGACAGCTGAGACCCTCTGGAGTGGATTAGGGTGTAAGGTTATACTGTTCGATAAGAAGCAATTTAGGGCTACAATCACACACACACACACACACACACACACACACACAGACACAGACACAGACACAGACACAGACACAGACACAGACACAGACACAGACACAGACACAGACACAGACACAGACAGACAGACTCACCCATAAGTAGTAGGTGAACTGCAGGGCAAAGATGGCGATGCCCTCATTGTCGAAGGAGCCGGCCACGGAGCGGGAGATGTAGCCGGGCACGATGGCGATGAAGCAAGCAGCCAGCAGGCCGGCGCCCTGGTTCCAGAGCTCGCGCGTCAGCAAGAAGGTGGAGATGGCCGTCAGGCCGCTGAAGATGGGCGCCAGGAAGACGCACACGTCGCGGATGTGCACCGTCAAGTGCAGCAGGTTCAGCAGGTAGTGGATGAGGCCCGCCGTCACCATCAGACCGGGGTACACCTGACAGGAACAGAGAGAGAGAGAGAGAGAGAGAGAGAGAGAGAGAGAGAGAGAGAGATGGACAGAATATCAGAGACTGTTAAAACATGTGAGAGATAGAATGTAAAAGGTTGGAGGTGATAAACAGAGAGTCATCACTATCCAGCAGGGTGAGGTCTATTCAGTGTTAACAGTGCTGCAGTGGCCGATCCACTGGTGAGGCTGATCACACACACAATTGGAAGTAGTGGCACTAGAGGACCCAAACTCCTGCATTCAGACACAGCTGCAGGACACACACACACACACACACACACACACACACACACACACACACACACACACACACACACACACACACACACACACACACACACACACACACACACACACACACACAGGGAATGGATAGGCAACACAATGAGTTCAGCACTGTGCGGAACATAAAGCACATATTACTGCACTTTATAGAGTCTGCTATCCTGTCCCTCTCTTCTTTCCTCTTCATTTTCTCTATGGCTCTCCATCGCACTCTCTCCTCCAACCTGCTGAGTTTCAGCCTGTAGCCGTCGCTCACATCCGGCCGTGCACCACACACATTTCCCGAGGTGCCCTGCAGCTAACGCCAGGCACTGCAGTGGCCGTTCCAACCGTCTGCAAAAACAGATGTCAAGCCCAGACACACCCCCCCCCACCCCCCTACCCCCACCCCTCTCACTCCTCACCCCCCGCAGCGAGAGCAGAGACCTGTCAGTGCGGAGGAAGGAAAGAGCTGACTGGTAACAGGAGTTGGGGAAAGAAAAACAGAGGGCACAGGAGACAGGCGGCAGGAAGTAAAGCGCTCATGAGGTGGAAGCACACTCGTTAGTGCACCCTCTCCCTCTCCCTCTCCCTCTCCCTCTCCCTCTTTCTCCCTCTCCCTTTCTCTCCCTCTCTCTTTTTCCCTCTCTCTTTCTCCCTCTCTCTCTCCCCCTTTCTTTCTCCCTCTCTCTTTCTCTTTCTCCCTCTTTCTTTCTTACTCTTTTCCTCTCTGGGGAGGCCTTGGCCACTTATGGAGTGATGAAACGTTTCTCCTCCACCTCATCCACCTCATCCTCCTCCTCCTCCTCCTCCTCCTCCTCTCCATCCCTCCTGTCGGCTGGCTGCACAGCTGGTGCCCTCTAAAGCCTCCTCACTTAAATGTCAGGGCTCTCTCCCCTCCGGTCTGAAATATAACCGTGATGTAACCGCTAGAATGTGAGCTTTTGCCGGGGTTTTAGTGTCATCTCCGTGTGCCATAGCGATTACACACTTCTCATCCCTCTTCCGTTAGAAACACAGCTGAAATGAACCAATGGCAGCTACCCATACTTCAACACATTTATGGTAACTCTAGGACACCTTGACTACACATAGTACGTGCTGTGAACATGTCTGTTTCATCTGCATCCTCTCACAAACACACACCATATACACAATATTTAACACACACATTATATTTAGGGCTCTCATTTCATTGATGGGCAACTGCGAACATGCACAGCAACAAGCAAATGAGCTTTTCCCAAACCTTTCAATGAATTTACTGAATTTCATGATTTTTCCAGGATTTCCATGAACTTAAGGAACACTCACGCAAAAACCTCTGGAAATCCTAAAAGGTCATTTGTAAAATATTTCTAACCATAACTGTAAGAACAAATGGTTATTCAACTATACTTTTTTTATTTATTTATATATATATATATATATATATATATATATATATACATATAAAAACATTGCATTTGACCAAGATCAGGCAAAGTTATAAGGTGCGTATGGTGACATTAATTTGCATGTTAGCAAGACTGGTTCAGTGCTTTAGTTGTTAGTACAGTCCGGCTTTAACCAAGTTAGTTAGACGGCTAGTTTCAGACAAACTATGAGTTGGGTTATCACAAATAAAGAAAATGTGTTTTTCATTAAACCAAGTTGATTGAATGATCTGCCATGTGTGATGAACATAACACTGCCAAGGATGGTTTACTTTGTCACTTCATGTCAATGACAAATCTGAGTCAAATTGATATATGAGGTTAATTTAGATGAATTTTATCACAAAGCATGTCATTAATTAGATTATTTTTTGTAATTACTTGACAGACCTATCAAATATATTAATATACCGCCCAGCCTGTATTTAGGTCAGCATTCAGCTTCATCTGAACACACACACACAGGTCTGTATTTGACCACTCAGCAGTCAACACACACACACACACACACACACACACACACACATCAAGGATCTCCACTCACCGTGCCTCCCACTATTCTGCCCAGAGGGTACCAGGCCCGCTCATCAAACCAGTTGAGGAACTCATAAAAGCCGTTGGAGGTGAGGTGATGTGTGGCTCTGTAGTTGAACCTGTGTGATGGAGAGAGTTGGGGGAGAAAGAGAGCAGGAGAGAAAAATCAGAATTGGTTCAAATCCATGAATATGTTCTGCCAGATAGCTGTACAACAGGACAACGATAATGAGCAGACCGCCGCCTCCAACAAGTTGTCAATTATGCAGCATCAGTGTGTGTGTGTGTGTGTCTGCATTTCTATGGCAGTGATATCTGGAGACTGGATGATGCAATGTGAGAATATTGTTGACCCACGGAATCGTGTAGAATGTTTGGACACACTAAGAATGTGGTGAAAGTATGGTCAAACACCCGTGGGTTCCAACAGCCTGTGTGTGCAGAGGGGGAAACACACCCAATAGTGGCATTCCATTTAAGTGCAATCAAAACAGAACGCCTCTCCAAATGAGAAAACTAATCAGTGGGCTGATTGAATTTTTCCCTTCACTCCCCTCCAGCGTCTGATGCCGTTTTCTCAGTGAATTGACAGCATCGGGGCGGAAATGTTAATGCATTTATTCCCTTTAGCAGAGCAGGCAGGAAGGCCACATTTGATCAAGGGGTCCGCTCACCCCTGAGGTGCTTAACTACCAAACGCACAGCCTGTTCATAAAAACATAATGGAAAGTCTGGCGCTATCAGACCGACAAGCTTAGCTAGCAACAGTAAGAACATGTAGCAAGTACAACAAGCTGCGTGCGTGCGTGCGTGCGTGCGTGCGTGCGTGCGTGCGTGCGCGTCTGACTTTCTGTCTGTCTGTATATGAGTAGTAGTCTGGTCTCGATAGGTCACCTCCAAGACAAATGGGGAAGGGAAAAGTACCACTTCAGTTCTTCAATGAAGATGTTCAATTGCAGTACTGAGGTCTCTGTGTGAAATTCTTTGGCCATACTCTCTTTGTGAAAGCACACAATACGTAGCTAAATGGCATTAAATTAGAGCCATCCAGGAATGCAACCGATTGTATATTACTTTCCCAGTGTCATTTGGGTGTTTGAGAGGAAACACGCAGACACACAAGCCTCCACATTTGCTCGTTCAATTTCAAAAGAGTTACGCCTCATTTCCCCTCAGTCTAAGATCACACATAGATACACGTCCACTGACCTCACAAGACTTCTACTAGAGCAGTGTCCACCACCGTGGGACGGACATACAAACGTAACCAGGAGACAAGGTCTGCATTGAGAATCCACAGGATAGCGCATGTTTTTGTACACACTTAAGAATGTATTGAATGTATGGTCAAACATTTGCGCATGTGAGAGAAAGTGAGTGTGAAACATGTTATGTGGATTCCAATGTGTATTTGTGGTTGTGTGTGTGTGCGCAGATTGCATTGTGACAGTCACGGTGAGGGGAATTATCTGCTGGGCTGCATACAAAAAAAGATTAAAAAAAAGAAAAACCGATACAGATGAAGACAAAGTGTGGACCTCTGTCATTTCAGCAGATAAGGAGTGACAATGAAAGAAGAGGGGGAAGGGTCCGAGAGAGAGAGAGAGAGAGAGAGAGAGAGAGAGAGAGAGAGAGAAAGAGAGAGAGGGAGAGGAAAAGGAGAAAGAGGGAAGCAGACAGCAAGAACAAGCAAGAGTGTGAGTTGGGAGTTGCAGTAAATAAGATGGTTAAGCCACTGTTCCTCTCAGTCATCACGTCATATCTTCCTTATCCGTTCACCTGTGAGATATGCCCTCACAGATCTCACGCTCCCTTGCTGAAGTGCAGAGCACCAAGAGACGAGGCAGATTGCAAAGGGGAAAAGAAAAATGGCTTTTTTTTAGTATATGCCGCCATGGCAACCGCCGGCTCACCAGAGTGGAGAGATGGCCAGTGTCCACAAGCCTGGCCTGAGGGTAACATGCACAGCCACCCACACAGGTGTGTCATCCAATTAATGACCCCTATACCAGACCACACGGAAGCCTGGCTGCCCAGAGGTGGACCTGGCCTGGAATAAGAGGCTAGCCCGTGGTTTCATGTGATCTGTGTGTGTGTGTGTGTGTGTGAGAGAGATAGAAAGGGAGAGGGGGAGAGAGAGAGTGGGAGAGTGAGAGTGAGAGTGAGAGTGAGAGTGAGAGTGAGAGTGAGAGTGAGAGTGAGAGTGAGAGTGAGAGTGAGAGTGAGAGTGAGAGTGAGAGTGAGAGTGAGAGTGAGAGAGAGAGAGAGAGAGAGAGGGGTTCAGGGTGGGATCTGGCATTAGGTCATGTCACGGGGACGTGACACTCAGCCAACCACACACAGACAGACATGCGGCCACAGTACAGCACCAGATGTTGGCGCCCTGGCCTGCTGGCTCCTCTAGCTGGCACTGGTGGCACAGTGTGTGTGCCGTCTGCCTCCCTGCTGCCTCCCTGCTGCTGCTGCTGCTCTGACTCACGCAGCGCTGGAGCTCACACTCAATCAGCTTTAACCACATTGTGGCACTCCCACACCAGTGTGCACAAACATACAACCGGCTTCACTCTCGCACCTCACACACACCACATCCCTTCAGAGACCTGTTATCAGGAACTCACACACACACACACACCTCTAACGTTAATAGCAGGCTACCCATGCTGTTGCACACAACTCTTCACACAGCAGGACTATCCTATGGACACGAGGAGAGACGCCACAGGAGGGACAGAGCTTGAGGTCAAGGAAGCAGTAGTTCAAGGCTGAAAGCAGAGCCCTGTCGTCAGTGGAATGGAGTCAGAATTCTCCCAGAGTTCCAGCGGTGACTGGGCAACTAGCGCTTCATTCCAGAGCTACAGAACAAACTTGAATTTTTTTTTTCCTCCTCAGAGGACAAATTCAACTCCCGTGAAGGAAATGAGAAGGCTTCCTAACAATGCAGCTCTTACCATCCAACAGCACCAGGAGAGATTGGATTTCCGTGGGAGGGGACAGTTGGCGAAGGGTTTAAGTAAGGGATCACTCTGAATTGAATCCACCTCTTCTTCACTGAGATGGAGCCAACATGTCTGTCATTTTATGGCCCTACGCAGTTGGTAGTCGAACAATAAAGCTGGGCAAGGGGACGAGTTCTGAGATAAATCACAAACAATGGCCTTCCTCATCCTCCTCATCCTCATCCCTGCTGGAGCTAATGCACAAGAGTACACCGCAGTCAGTGCTCTGGAAGGATTAGGGCATAATGAGGATTTTATCAATACAACATTCCTTACGGATACTGCGACTCAGTATTCAATAGTTTTGGTTTTTTATCAACCCAATCTATGGATAATGGGAATACTGTCTCAACCTGACACAACAAAATGTAAAAAAAAAAAAAATATATATATATAAGATCAGCAAAGCAATTAGCTTTCATTCATTAACATGTTTGTAACAAAGGCAGAGGAAAACTGAATGACAATGGACGGCCAGAGCAGCAGTTAATGAGCATTTTCTTAATCGACATGACAGAACTACCTCCATTACCGTCAAGAGTCACTACACTCAAGACAACAAGTCATCATTAACATCATCATAATCTTCTCAAAAACAATGTCACCGTACTGTAGTGCTTGAACCTCGCTACCATAGCTGAGTCTATATGGAGGTTGTCTTGGCAACCTACTCTTATTAACTGAGCTTGTGTGTGACCGCAGGCCTGCCCCTTTTTACTAAGACAATGACACAATAGAGAAGAGTGGGGGGAGCATGTGTGTAACATTTCCATGCATTTCTATTTTTTCCTCTACAGACAGTGGAAATATTGGACGTGGGAACATAACAATACTCCAGGATCAAGTTGCATTTAGAACCAGGCACTTGGGGCGCGTTCCTCGTGCCAAAAACAAGTACTGGTCTGTCAATTTAAAAAAAAAAAACCTTAAAACAACTACATCAGTGAAAAACCATGAGCAGATGGAGGAGCTACAAGCTGTAACAGCAGCACAGCAAATCTGCTCCTGCAAAAAGGAATAATGAGAGCCGCCTCAGCCTCCCAGACAGAGCCAGCTGTACTCTGCACAAGGGAATCACACACACACAAAAAGAGAGAGAAAACAAAAGCAAGAAAAGCAGTAGCTGAAGGGGCCTTTATTAATAAGTGTGTTAACACATTTGACAAGAGCAGAGCATTCCTACTGTAAGAGAGCTGGTAATGAGTCAGGCTAGCTAACCAAGCGCCGCCCCAGAGGAGGCTTCAAGCACGGGGCTGGCAGACAGAATGCTATGCTCCTGAAGCCCAAACTAGCAATCCCCCTTACACGTATGAAAACAGAAATGAAGGCATCAGAGATTTAATGTGTTGAGATACGCCTCAGCTTCCACGCACAGAGGCAGTTTTTACAGCACCAGAGGGGCAAAGTGATAAAAATTTTTTAAAAAAAAATGTATTTCATTAGACCTGATGCTGCTCAGTGGGGACACAGAAAGTAAGGATGCTTTCAACACTGAGAACTCCATGACTCCCATCCCACGGCTGCCACCAAAACCAACTGCAAAATCAAACTGCTGCTACCAACATCTGTGAAGCGACAGGCCACATATGAGGAGGAGGAGGAGGAGGAGGAGGAAAGTCCCACCAGTGGGATTCCAGTTAACAGGCCTGGAACCAGCGTATGAACCGCCGAGTGTCTCAATGCACTACACTTACTGTCTCACAGCAGATGAGAAACAGAGATCCTGGAGTTCAGGCACAAGAACACCCCAACTGAGCCACCATAACTCAAGACAGTGGAAGAACATAATAAATCGGTAGCGGCAGAGACGCTAGCGGGACAGGCAGTTCCTTGGTTTTGGTTGGAGTCTATCAAGAGGGGCAGCGGGGTGAGTAATGCTCCTGGCGGCACCAGCCCGCATACCCAACATACTGTGTGGATGAGTCCCCTGGAACACTCTAGAAAACTAAAACACAGGCCTACATCAACACACCAAATCAGATTCCTGGCTGACGTTTTGTAGACATGATCCAAAAGAACAGCTTCTGGCCCCGGCCCTGTGAAAAAAAAAAAAGTGTTGGAACCTCAAAGTGTTGTTGATCCTCCATTAGCCTCTCTCCACACCTGAGAGACAGGTCCAGCAGGAGCTCTGCATACGTGCTCCACTGTTGATCAACTACCTTCAGCACAGGCAGAGGGCGAACGGAGCTGGTCCTGGCACCCGTGCCCTCGACTGAACTACATCCAATTAAACACAGCAGGCCAAAGGGGCGCGGGGCAGGAGTCTCCGAGGGAAACCTAACGCCCGTGTTGACTGCGTGCCACCAGAGGGTCAGAGGGCTGCACATGCCCATGTGCCAAAGATAGGGATCAAAAAGTATGCTAGTGCTCATGGTTAATAGACACTGTGTGTGTGTGTGTGTGTGTGTGTGTGTGTGTGTGTGAGTGGCATGAATAGAGGCTGCCAGCAGCCTAGCAACAGGAGGAACTTGTGATTTTTTTTTTCTCAGCCAAATTAATCCTCACCGTCACCTTGTCAAGGAAACAAAAGGCAATTATTGTATTCTAAGAGAGCCCTTTTTTCCTCACCCCGGTCCCCAGCACCGTCAGGAGCACCTAGTCTCCCTCCAGGTCACTGGAGACAAAGGACTGGGCCGAGCATGACTCAACAGAATTATCTGCCCTATGGCTGTTAAGGTCAATCACACACACAGGCTGACACATGCATCTTACAATGCCACATTAGCATAATCATTTCCTTGTCACGACCCGGGCACAGTATTGGCACATCACATTTAATATTCTGTGCCCTGTCCAAGATTGAGAGTGGGACACTGAAAGAAAGGCAGCGTACCCGCAGAGCTTGACAAGAGACAGCAGCAGGCAGATAGGCGCGCACACACACACACACACACACACACACACACACACCTGCTCATCATCCGAACAGCAATGATGAGGCTGCCTGAAAGCTGTGACATATTGTGTCCATTCGTCATTATATTTTGACAAAGAGAATGTCAAAGACGAAATTGATAGGTCAAAGAGGGAAAGCGAGAAGAGCAGGCAGCCTCAAAGAAAGAGGAATGAGGACCAGAGAGAGAAAGAAACAGAGAGAGAAAGCACGTATATAGAAGAGTGAGGGATGAATGGTGAAAGAGGAGTGATGACTACCTCCAACTGTGTGTAGCCTGGGCCACATGCAGAATATACATCGAAATAAAGAATCAAGGAAATTGAGCTAAAATGAAAGTATATCTTCAAAACCATAAATTAAAAAAAGAATATGAACTAAGATATGCTTTGTAAGTCAAGGATAGCAAACTAAATATAGGATAGGCTCACCTGATCGAGTATAGAGTATAGAAATAGCGTTAGGTGAACTGTTCACTTGTTTGTAGTAAGTTTACTTGTTATGTGTCTGATCGGACCTGCAGCAGAGGAGAGGGGGGACGAGGCGAGCGAGCTCGGCAAGGTTGTTAACCGTGCTCCAGGACGGGGTCGCCCCGGAGCTTATAGTGTCTTTCCCTCTTACCGGACTCATTTAATAACCATGAGTCAGCATGAGCAGGAACGGCTGAGGCAGTGGCGACTCAGCGAAAAAAAACAGAGGCTGAGTAAGGTGGGCAAAAAAAACGCCTTAATAATAATGTATGGCTCCGATATGGCCTATAAAAAAAGCGTCCACTAAAGGTTAGCTGTGCTCGTAAACTTAAAAGGACAGTGCAACGGGTGGGCATCCGAGAGAGAGAGAGAGACGCCAGGGGAACACACACACACACACACACACACACACACACACACACACACACACACACACACACACACACACACACACACACACACACAACAGGGGAAAAATGGAAGGTGACAAAATCCTTTGTGTGAAAAGAGCCCTGTGGTGCTGAGAGGTTCTGATCCAGACTGGCAAGAGTGATCTCGTAGGGGGAGGGTGGGGCGCTGTTTGGAGAGTGCTGCTGGCTAATTAAGAATGACACTTTGAACAAGCCAGAGTGGCGAGTGGAAGAGACCCTGTTTTTCACATTTACTCCTCTTGAAATGCAGGACTCACATCTTTTCAGCACTGATCAAGAACCTCATTAAAACACCTTTAATCTCATTACCACCACAGGATGTGAGGGTGTGTGTGTGTGTGTGTGTGTGTGTCTAAGTGCCTCTCTAATGTATATAAGTGTGCATGGATGCATGCGTGCGTGTGTGTGTGTGTGTGTGTTTGTGCACAGATGTGGGGTGGGGTTGCTGTAAAGACATCTTCCTCCGTTTTCATCTCCTGAAGATTCGAATCTGTCGGAAAAGAGCAGCTTAACCTTGAAAAGGGACTCCAGAGGATTTTCTTTCTTCACTGATTAAAGACATAAGATGTTTGTGTGTGTGTGTGTGTGTGTGTGTGTGTGTGTGTGTATGTTTGTATCTGTGTGTGTGTGTGCATACACGTTCGAAGACGCGATGCCTCATCTCATCTACCCTGACGAGGGCTCGTGAACTCGCCAAACAAGGCATCAATCCCACCATCTTTGCGGGTCATCATCTAATAGTCAGCCAGAGCCAAGAACAACAGGCAAAGAAGAAAGCAAGAGTAAACCAGGAAAGAACTTCCTGGACTGATCGCGCTCTCACACACACACACACACACACACCATTTATTAGTCAGGGGGTAAATACGTGTGGGTTTTGTTCCAAGAAAAGTAGAACAAAGACAACAACGCTGATAAATATTTATGGCATTCTCTGGATGGCACGCTTGTTCACACATTAAAAGATGAATCTAGCATCATGAGAAATGAAGAGGTGGGATGGGGGTTATCCTAATCTTCTTAAAATTTAATCCTAATTATAAACACAACACGTTTTTTTTACAGAGCATGTGCAAGCATCGGCACAAAATGCCCGTCTCCAGGGCAAACGCTCTGGTGGAATAGAAGTGGCTACGCAGTACAAATTAGCTCCCGTGATGTAACGACTGTGTAAATAGATCACTGTCAACACAACGGTATTACCCACACCAGGAGGTCGTGGGCGAAAGGAGCGATAATCAGGACAATAAAACAAAGCTCGGGTATCGCATTTAAATGAAACAGTTCTGACATTTAATCACTTATTTTTCATTTCGGAGCCAGACACTGTCGATAGGACAATGTCAAGTTACAGTCAACATACAGTATCTGACATGACACACGATTCTTCTTTTGTAGCACATCTCCTTAGCATATAGACTTATAACATATATACTTGTGACTCGTGGTTGACCCATATGGGTTTTCAATGACCAATGCCAACATTTAGAGAGCAGGGCGGCCAATGGCCAATATATAATGCTGATGTCTTGTTGTTCTCTTGCATCTAATTAAATACACCAATAATAATAACAACAAATTAACTCAGAGGAGCACTATGGTATTTTCTAACCTTGGCCCTATTGTCCCATGTTTTTGTAAGAACGCTATGGCCGGCAACCACAAAACGGCTACACAATCCTATCCTAAGGGGCAAGAGAACCATTTAGACTGAACATTAACATCTTCCAGTTAAAGTGTAACTTTACCCCCAGCTCTGAGCTGAATTTTGAAAAAGGCTTCAAAAGTGGGCAGGTTCTGAGAGGGCTAGCATCAGCTAGCAAGGTAAGAGAATCGTAAACGGGCTCTCAACTGTAAAGTGTTTGGGGAGATACTCATCATTTGCCCTAGAATTATTATGGCCCTAGAAAACCTTAATGTTTGCTAGAAGAAAGACCAGCTTGCTAGTGGGAAGGAAGGGAGGGGGTTGAGTAGAGTTCGCTTGGACGCTCTGATATTACTTGGTGCTCGCCAATGCTTGTAGAGGGTAGGGTATTCAGCTGGTTGCAATGCAGCAACCTCGTCACTAGATGCCACTAAAAACTACACACAGTCCCTTTAAATCCTTCCTTCTTAAAATGTACTCCTGGGAAACAAACCACTGGACGATTACTTTCACTAAGCACCACTATGTTGCCAATAATTTGATGGCAGCCTGCTATAAGCCTTGTGCCCCCTTTGGATATTTTCTCTAGCCCGATTTTCATCAGTCAACCACTACTTGTGACGGTTGGGTAGGTGCTGCAGTAGTTGCAAACCACTAGCCTGACCACGTGTTACTCACTTATAGGTGGGCCACATCCGCAGTATGCTGAATTTGACTGGGGACTATGAATGTTAATACTTAAGTCAACAGTGTAAATTAAACCTAGTGTTAATGGAACCTTATTAGGCATTCAGTTACACAGCAAATATTTGCAGACCAGAAGATTGGGTACTGTGCAACTGAAGACTAGTGTGGCTTGCGCGCGCGCGCGCGCACACACACACACACACACACACACACACACACACACACACACACACACACACACACACACACACACACACACACACACACACACACACACACACACACACACACACACACACACACACACACACACACACCACACACACACACACACACACACACACACACACACACACACACACACACACAGCTCTTCCTTTCAGAGATAAGTTAGTATCAGAGGGAACAATCATGTAAGACTTTTCAACAAGCATGAGAGGCATGCTCAGGATGCATAAAAAAAGCCCAGTCCAGCAAATTATATTTGCACAGTCGATCCAATTGATTTGGTGTTAGTCAGCTTGGTACACTCCATTGAATCGGATATTAGACAATATAAGCAGACCTGATCAGGGCATTAAAAACACACAGTACATGTGAGACATGGTGACTGGTAGAAATCGAGAGCTCTGGAGTCCTAAACACAGAGTGCTAGTACAGCGAGTAACCTTACTAAATCAGCAATGACCTCAAAAGAATTATTCATGACAACTGGGGAAGAAACTGCAAGATTGTCAGAAATGGGACTGGAGAGAGAAGGAGAGGCACTTATGATGAGAAAAAGGAGATCAGACCGATTACATTCAGGCTTACATAACTGGGGCCCCACAACATGAGCTACCATGCCTCCTCTCCGCTACTCAAATGAGCCTCGACAAATCCTCCTCGTGACCCTGCAGCCAAGGACAAAATCGGGCGTGCCTGGTCAGCCACCCCAATCCACTCTTGCCGTGGTAAGCATGGCGCCCCCCTCTGGAAGCCCACTGCCGATGCAATCAAAGGCAGGCTAGAGCTCATGTTTCTGAGCCTGTGCCGTTCTTTCCTTCTCCAGAGCATCTGCCTCCGCACGGCTCAGACGACTAATCCAATTACTGCTTATGATTGATGCGGAGGGAATCGACTCCAGCGAGATGACTGGGTGCTCAGAGGCTGGTGAAATTACTTCTGAAGCCCACTCGTGCATTAGAACGTCACCCGAGCAGCAGTATTTGGGTTGTTGCGTTTTGAGTAACGCTCAACTGAGGCTTAGCTAATATTATGCTTTTTTTTTTTGTTGTATATGTGGAGGTCGACCATGGAATGCTTTAGAGGATTTGAAAATCCCCACACGCAGCGCCAAACGGTTCCGAGCAGAGGACCTTTTTAGAGGTTTAGGATTACAGCATTTGCAGCCCCCGAATTTGGCTTGCGTAGCACACTTAACACATGCCAGACAGTCCAATCGGGTAGAGGTCAAATGATTGCACCCTCCCTCAACAAGCAAATCCATGCAAAGCTGCCGACACACATAGAAAAAACTAAATGCGCGCAAACAGAGACACACACACAGAGACACACACACAGAGACACACAGACACACAAACAGAGCTTCTGAACAAGAGCTTGAAGCTCTTTGAGGTTATTGTGTGGGCGTGCATTTTATCCTGCCATATTTGCTCGGTGATATCTTTATGTTGGGCGGCGAATGGAAAACACAATCTGTGGCTAGCGAGTGAGCAAGCGAGTGAGTGAGCGAGCGAGCAAACTCACAGAAAGGGGGTCTCCGTGGGACTCCAGGCTGAACATGCTGGAACAAGGAGCCAAAGAACAGGAAATCCAAGCCTCAGAGTCAGCACGCGGCCCCACTGTGAGGCCCTTTTGTGAGGGAGCGCGCTGGGACCGAAGCTGGTATGCTAATGGAAGTAACAGCAAGCCCTGAGAGCTCGGGCCAAAATCAGATAAGCAATACTGGGTGACAGCAAAGCCAGCGTGGACAACAACACCAAGTGCACTTTGCATGGAAAAACATTGCACATCACAAGTTCTGGTGTCCAAAAAAAAAAAAAAACACAAGAAAAAATAAAAACAGATTAAATGGCAGATATGTTTTAGGCTTGACGCATACGGAAGCTTCTTTTTTTTTTTTTTCACACACACTGCAATGCACAAGCTCAATAGAGCTCAAGACTCACTGAGGCTACTGCTTCCGTCTGTTTGAGTGTGTGTGTGGTGTGGGCATGATTTGTGACGTGATGTCACAACACTCGTTGGTGTGAGCTCAGTGACAGGTTAATCCCTCGCTCAAGCGATGAAGTGGCACCCGGGGGTGACTGGGGGAGGGGGGTGTGTGGATGGGGGGCATTTCAATGAGGAGGAGGAGGAGGAGGAGGAGAACAAGCAAGGCAAGCAACAGAGCAAACGAAAAGGGGAGATGGGAGAGGCAGAAGAGTGAAACCGCTGCTGCATCCAGAGTGTGTGTGTGTGTGTGTGTGTGTGTGTGTGTGTGTGTGTGTGTGTTCTCTGAAGGCATCACGCTCATGTGTTCTCAAAGCAAGCTGAGGCTGAGGCTGCCTGCTAAAAAATCTTTAACGCAGTGCTAACACACACACACAAACACACACACACAAACACACACACGAGACTACTTGTAGACTACTTCCTCTAAAGCACACAAGGGTCTAGCTCACCTTAACACACACCTCATACAAAGCAGAAAGGATATCACTTCATTAACTGCACAAGCCTACTCTCTTTCTTTCTAGCTCTC
The DNA here is from genome assembly GCF_900700415.2 of Clupea harengus. NCBI lineage: Eukaryota > Metazoa > Chordata > Actinopteri > Clupeiformes > Clupeidae > Clupea > Clupea harengus. The sequence continues at coordinate 25,367,730 of NC_045162.1, read as the reverse complement.
TCTCTAGCTCTCCCTCCTATTCATACATGCTCTCTCCCTCACCCTCTCCCCCGGAGGACAAACTGAAATGGACTGAAGGGCTGCATTAAGTGCGTTTCTCCATGTGGGTTTGTTTCTGTATGGAGAGAGAAATCAACGGTCAAGGTTGATGGCTGCAAACAATCCCAATCCACCAGAAAGGGAAAAAAATAGAAGAGGAAAATCCTGTTCCCATCATCCCGTCACGACCCTGCCCTCCTCACGACTCAGCCTTGCCAAGTCAGCCTGGCAAGCCGCTAATAATTAGCCAGCATTCCACACACTCTCAGGGGCTGAGCTTTCCGCTAAGCTAAGCTGGCCTGACACCCATGCAACAATCACCCTCTTAAAAACACACCAACTTAGCAGGCAGAGTCAGTTAGCCCGCAAATGAGCTCTGCAGATAGGGACTTGAATGAATGAGGATGGAGAGCGCCTCTGGGAAAATGAAAAAGAAAAAAAAAAAAAGGGAAAAAACACAATGTAAAGTCAGAAGGGACTCTGTGGTCGGGGGAAGCCAGCGAGAGGCGCACACTCCATTTGTTTGACATGATTGGGACAGTTCTGCAGCACGCTCGAGCAGATGCCATGAATGGGAGGGGCGGACTAGGGACGCGATGGTGATGGAACATTTGAAGAACACAGACGTCCGCCGCACACAGCCCACCATCGCGTCACGCTTGAGCCGAGGCTCCGAGTGCTGGCAAAAGAGTCGCTCTCGCTCACTAAAACTCAAAGAGTGCCCATCATGGGCCGTCGGCTAGGCTTCCACTCTGTCGGAAAACTGGGCTCCTCCTCTTCAGAACCATGGGCCACTCTGGGAGGAGCGACCCTATGCCAGCCAACAGCGTCGGAATGCCAGTGCGTGCCAGCATTCCTCATTTGGAGGGAGAAGGGGGGGAAACACACACTTTCAGACAAAGTCCAACAGAAAAGGACACCACAGTCACACAGGGATTGCATGTGTGTGTGTGCGCTGAGTCAGACAACAGCAGAAGTGATGCCATGATTCTCAAGAGAAGAGGTAAGGGGTCATATTCAACTATGCCCCCGGAGGACCCCGTAATTATGACATGTAGTTTTTTTTTTTTAAGTGACCGCTTTTTTCCACTGTGTAGTCACTTCCCATAGGTTTTCATGTAAAGAACAGCTACCTCAGCTGTATATAGTAGAAGTATAGGAAAATGATTCTATGTCTTTGTTGTAATGAGACAAAAAAGGGTTGATATCTTGACTGTTTACTAATCAGGTCTGCCCTAGTCAAGCACAAACAGCTAATGGCTAGTTAGCATGTTGTTAGCTAGCTATGGTAAGAGTGCATTCAAGCTTAATATTCATTGACCTATATCAATTAAACACATTTTTCTGAGAACCTGCCGAACATTTACACAAAATCACAACCACTGCACACTGACACTTCAACTTAGCTAGCTAGTAAGCTAAATCATCATGGCTGGTAGTCTTAATAGTAATGTTGGCGAGGTAGCTACATGTTCATGGGCACCAAACGACAGTCGATCAAAGAACACAGCTTTCTTCCGGAAAAACTGGGTGGCTAACTAAAGGCCCTTTTTCTCCCTCTATCTTTCTGTTCTCTCACTTATGTCCCGATTTAGTCATCTTCCATGTAGAAGATCTGATCACTTCAAACTGGTTTGATTTATGGTTCACTTTACACACTGTTTGCGAAACGCTCCTAGGCAGTCCGAAGCCAGACTGAACCTCCGAATAAAGAGGTGAAAGGCTACCTGTATGATTTTGACAAATTATAATATTAATGACACTAACTGATTTATGATAACATTGGTCATTATATTTAAATGAGGGTGCCATGTCATCATCTCAACACACAACCCCCCCCCCCCCCCCACCCCATTACAGTGCCCATGTCTATACAAATTAGCTACCCATCACCTGGAAGCACGAGTTTTAACACCCCCCCCCCCCCCGCTTTTTCCCCCTTCAGATCTACACACATGGCCTCTCTGGAAACCAACTGATGGAAATCGGTCGTAACGACGGAGAAGTTTAATTCCTGACTCAATCCTACTGAGAGCTTTTGAGGTCAACGCTTCGAGACTAGAGCAGCAAAAAGCCTCACATTTGTTAACATTTTTCAGAAGACGAGTATAAAGAACCACTTAAGCTCCACAAATTCATCTCGGAGCCTAAACATGGATGGATCACCACTCATGAGTGGGTGGTCCATATTGTTGGATCCGATAATAATCACAACAACAATAATGATAATCATGACGATGACTCACTCTGCGTGACTAACACCCCCTCCCCCCATATTCACTAGGGTCTTCTTCAGTGTCCACACTGAATCACTCTTTCCTGTAGAGCCAAAACAAGAGAGACTGCCAGCACTGCTGCCACCTACCATTCCTCTCTTATGAAACAGTGGCACTCTGGTGCTCAAGATGAGCCAGGGAAGAACGAGCCTCAGCCCCTCCTCTCCTCTCCTCTCCTCTCCTCTCGTCCCGACCCTTAAGCCTGAGCTACTGCTTGACTCAATTCCTTGACACCCACACCATCACGACTAAAACATTTAGCTGACATTGAGAACTTAAAAAAAAATAAAAAAAACACACACGGAAGAACACACAGACACACACACTTGCGTTTTAAGTTTTAGTAGGTGAGATTGAGCAAGAGATCAAAGGCTCAGAGCCACAATGTGGAGTTTTCAAATCTGATTTACTTAATCAGACTCAAATTTTCCCCATTTTAGTTCACAGAGAAGAGAATAGAAGAAAAGAGGGTGGGTGCAATCGACTAGAGCTTGAAGCATGATTAAAGTGATAAAAAATTGCTCTTGCACAGACAAAGATCCTCTCACCTGCCATCCGCATGATTGAGACCTATGTGCAATCTCTTCAGTAATATAAAAGAGAGAGATCAAAGAGATAAAGTGATGGTCAGAAGCATTTCTCCCACCAACCACCTTTGAAACCGCTATTGCACACTAGTAAGGGCGCACACACACACACACACACACACACACACACACACCTCCTGCACTACTGTTCCAACAAAGAATAAAAAGCTAGGCAATCTCTGGGGGGGGAAGTGTATCCACAAACACACACAGAGTCACAAACACACACAGAGTCACAAGTTGGGATTCACATTTAAAAAAAAAAAAAAAACACTATTGCTGCCAAGTTGTTCAGATAAATGATCTTTGTGGTAGACGTTCACCTACACAAAGTGAAAGCACAGAACAATGTTTTGACGGCCTAAATTCTACTCAAAAGATATCCCACAATGTGATCCACATGGGGAGGGGACCTCATACACCAGTTAACATCCTGCAACCTCCTGCAAGCATCAGCAGGTAAAGTTGTACTAAAGAGGCTGAAAGAATAACTTTACAACTTCAATAAGAATAACTTTGAAACTTCTCAAATCCTTCAACCCAAGCTTCTGGATCACTTCAAATCACAGACCTTTGGAAGGGAAAACACTGGTGAGGCAAGTTCACGTTGGATCCTGTAGAATTAGATACTGGACACGAACAAGAGGAGTTCAAGCACTCGATGTAGGAATCCACAACCACAACACTACAAATGCCTAGCTGTGAAATGCCTAGCTCTTTCTCCCTGTACCGCGCAAAATGTTCTGAGGCCATCTAAGAGCTGCAACAATAGCCACATCACTGCCATACTGGGGTATTAGGAGGTGTACCACAGTGATGAGCCCATCACTGCTATTACCATAACAACAGCTTTTTTCCTTTATCAGAGTGAGCGGCCATCCTCCAGCTTTTTGCTTGGTCTGTGGCCTTGTCTTCACGTATCTGGATATTTTCGAAAGCTCACTTTTCTCTATCAGTTTTGAAAAGGATCACGTCCACACTGTTTGTTATCTCACTACACGACAACAAGAAAACAATTCTAACATGCCCAGACCTCTGCACCGAGCATACACATATAACATTTAGCACGCAGATTACATCATGACAATTTTCTGGTCGACTGACCAATCAAATCAATCGACAGGACACTTTTTTAAGAGCTATCCTCAACACTTTTCAGAATGCCATTAAATCGCTTGGAAAACAAATTATACATGTACATATTGCAAAATATAATTCTAGGTGGCCATATCGCTAGTGATTACAATGAATCCTCATTCCTGCACATCATGGCTAGCATGACCTGCTAGACATGCCATGCAGAAATAGTCTTAATTATGTTTTTCTCCTTAAACTCTTTCAGCTCAACAATTTCAACATATTTAAGAACAAGTAACGTCAAATGAATGAATAATTAAACACAGGGGGTTTGGTTGTGAAATTACTGCAAACCGCAAAGTGACATTCTTCAAATACCACAGTAAGGAATGTTCTAAAGCGCTGCAGCCCCATATTAAAACATAAAAGTGTGTCAATGGGTCTACCTCACAGATACAATACTAGTTTCTATTACTATTTTCAGAGCTATGCTATGAAACCGTGTCACCTCTATTAATTGAGCTACGTGGTAAACATGCATCAACAAGATCCTCCTAAGTACTACAGCAAGTGCTGAGTGGAGTTAGGTTTACCATCATTTTCAAGTGGGACTGAAGGCAAAAGCATGATTAGATATAAATTACATGAAACCACTGAGTTGAAGCACACAGACCCATATTCTTATGCATCACTTATGTATGCTCTTGTGATATTTACACAGGTCATAGCAATGTAAATGGTTGGTTATGTTAAAGCATATTTCCATCTTGATAAACCCACATAGAGGGGCTTACTGGCCACTGACAGGCAAAACCAGAGAGTGCACCTTCTGGAACAATAGCATGACAGGGTCTTAGCTTAGCCCTGGAATTAGCAACCTTGTGTCCTCCACTGTCCATTCAAACAATAGAGCAGGGCCACATCAACCAACAGTTAGATTTACGCTCATGACAGTTAGAAAGGAGGAAGACTCCTGCTTCCTTTCAAAGCCGCATGCGTGAAAGCATGTCATGTAGCACTCCGTGAAGCACGTTGCAAGTGACCAGACTTCTTCTTCTTTTGGCCTATTTCAGGAAAGATCTGAAGTGATTTCCAGGTTGTATAGATTTATGCATCAAAGACATTTTAGCTGTGCCTCCAAAACTGCAAAAGGCTTTTCCACATTAGGCATGACTTTTTAATGCTTATGTGTGTGTGTGATGGGAAGCGGAAGACCAGGGAAGGACAGCAACAAGCAGGAGCAGCAATGGAAAGTGTTCTTCAACTTAAGAAGAGGAAAAAAAAAAAGCATTCTCAGGGTCGATGCCACCTCTCACTACCAGGAAACATTAGGAGCATGAGGAGGTGTTGGTGGGATGGACAGTGCAAACACTCAAACATAAGCCCGAATGTTAATGGGAAATCGTAAAGGACAGAATAAACGGGGCTATCCACAGCGTGAGGTTTATGTTTTCAGGCATAAATGTTCATAAAGCAACTAGGCCAGGGGTTCAAGGCTAATGTCCGTGTTGGGCATGTGCACTTGTGAAACCTACTGAGCATTATAAATAAACTGGAAATGCTGTATCCGATGTTGATGAAATAATAATAGCTTCCAGGCAGAGTGAAAAATGATGAAATGTAGGATTAGCGATGGAAATCTTCACGCTCTGCTCCTGGGCGCAAATCGCACATACATAATCATCATGCCGACGCACACCGATATTGTAATACCCTTTATTCTATATTGGCACTTCGAAGAGCAGCAAGGTGGGCATTTGACATCCGTAGGCCGCCACTATCTAACCTATCTAATTAAGATATCTCCTGATATAAAGCCCTACTCTTTGGGTTCAGAACTGCTTGAAATGTTGAGGTGTTGGGTTCATTTGTAAACATCAGGATTCTCACCTTCTGACTGACACCAGCTGTAAGTACGGAGCACTCTAGTAAGGGCTTGTTAAGCAGCCTTGTGTCATGAAACCAGCGAGGAACCATGTACATCTCATGAGCTTGCTTCATGCAACCACACAGCTGGGGTAGTGTTGTAGCACCAGGCTTAATGGGTTTTTTTCCCCCCTCACGAAAAGTCTACATAGCAGTCCTGTTATCCTTAACTGTTTGCCATGTATATAAACTTTTCACAATATTGCGTATTCCATAATGCCAACTGTGATTTATCTCACCCAATTTCCGGGTTGCTGCCACTTTGATGTATGCCTTGAGGCAAGTTAGCCGTTGGCTCCATTGATGTCAGTTGTGAAAACTGTCCTTACTAATATGTCTGACAAATGGCACTGTTCCAATGGAGCCTAGAGATCATTATTATAACGTTTCAATTCACAAAGATGACTACTGTCTAGCTACATGGTCTTGTGCTACCATTACATTAGCAATAACTTTCACTGTCTCTTTGCTTACGAGGCGCCCTGCCCTCGTTAGCAGACAAGCTAGTTGTATAGGGCTAACGTAACGTCATTTGCAAAAACTGGACAGCTAGGGTAAGGATATCGAGCATCGATTTTCTGTTTGTAGAAAAAAACATCTGAAAACCAACTCATATATTCACAATGATGAAACTACCTAGGTAGCTACGTCGGCTAACTAGAAACTGGCGCTATGAGTGCGCAGCAAGCTAGCTAGCTAACGCCAGCTAACGTTACTCACCAAGGGTCAAACTCGTGGATGATGCTCTCGAAGCGTATTACTGCAAAGAGCCTTGAACTGAACCCTGCCAACCAGGCCAGAAAGAGTATGGTAAACGACAGCAAGGACTGCCATCCTGCCGGCTGCGTCAGTCCACCAGAGAGGCCTCCGCTGCCACCTCCAGCCACGGAATTCGGTCGACCATTGCCAGAGTGCGAGCCCCCGGCATTCGAAGACGCTTTGTGCTTGCACTCTGAGATGGAATGGTGCTCCGCCATGTTCTGTGTGAGCGGCGCTGGATCTGCTCAGGAGAGAACTTCCCCTCAGCCAAGCACCAACCCCACCGCCGTTTTCCCACTTTGGCGTCTGTGGTTGTTAGCAACCAAGTCCCTGTCTGTCCAATATCGCTGCAATATTTCTGTCGTTGCTAAATTATTATGAACAATTTTTGCAGCAGAGCGCCATGCTAGCCGGCTTGTACCACTCAGCACACGAGACCGACTAGTTCCTTAGGGGGACAGGGCGGGACAACTAGAACTGTAGGAAGAGCATTCAGCCTCTTACAGCAAGACAGGTATGAATGGGCGGGATGAATGTAACGATGTTCAAACCAATCCGAGCAAGGTCTACTCATGACAGGCAGCGTCTTTCACCAATAGAGTGACTCAAAGTCTGGGCGATTGACAAACAATGACAGATGGATGATTGTTAACGAAGTAGCCAATCGTATTTTATTTTTGCAATAACAGGTTTGTGTTGAAACCAATCATACTTCCTGGAGCCACAGCGTCGTAAAATGGAGGGCCAATGAAATAAATGAATTTCGGTGAGGGAAAACGTTGGGCCCGCCACGAGAGCGAATCTGGTTGAAACACGGATGACAGAAGAGGAATTCAGCGACACATCCCTTTACCAGTTATAAGACAGTGCATGAGCCAGAAGAAGTCAACACTACCACTCGGAGGGGCGAATGCTCACTATATTTTTCTGAAAGCTATGTATCTCAGGAGTATTTTTTTGCATGATAGCAACTTGGATCTGGTATTTTTGTAAGTTTACAGACTCCTAAGTAGACCTCTATTGGGACATTCCATGTCATTCGGGGGTTCCCACCTCAATATTTTGTTTATTTATTTTTTCCCATAGAGATTTGTGCCAGATACAGCCCCTCGAAAAATGTGACGAGTCTTGAAAGTTTTTTTTTTTTTTTTTTAAATGTTAAGCGTCCACTGCTCAAAACTTGCTCCTCTTTAATATTAAAGGAAAAATAGGAAAGTTGAACATTTTTGGTGGTGAGGTTAAAACTCCTGTTCATCTTCAGTTCATTCAGAGAAGAAAGGCAATATAATTTGCAAATCAAATGCTGTAAACTCAGCTAAAACCAGATATGCTACAAAACATGAGCTAGAAATTATGTAAATACCTGTGAGTCAAATTTACATTTAATCAAAGTGCACAAATACGGAAATGCAGTGGCTGCTTTCAGTGGCAATACATTGAGCCTTTCAGTTAAACTCGTTTTGCCATGTTACTTTGCACAAGCAAATCTGCCAGTATCTGCCAAGAGGTGGTTCTGTATGAACTAAACATACAGTGTGGAAAATAAGTATCTGAACCCCTGCCGATTTAGCAAGTTTGACCACTTGCAAATAAATGTGTGATCTATAATTGTAATAGTAGGTGTATTTTAACAGTGAGAAACAGAATATCAACAAAAAAATCCAGAAAACTGCATTTTATAACATTTATGACTTAATTATTTGATGCAGAAAATAAGTATTTGAACCCCTAGCAAAACATGACTTAGTACTTGGTGGAATAACCCTTGTTGGCAAGCACAGACGTCAGACTTTTCTTGTAGTTGGTCACCAGGTTTACACACATCTCAGCAGGGATTTTGGTCCACTCCTCTTTGCAGATCCACTCCAAATCCTTAAGGTTGCGTTTTCAATGGGAGGGAATGAGGGAATGAGGTTCAAGCCCAATATTCCACGTTACATGGCCCCATCCATAGTCCCCTCGATGCAGTGGAGTCGTCCTGTACCCTTGGCAGAGAAACAGCCCCAAAGCATAATGTTTCCACCTCCATGCTTGACGGTGGGGATGGTGTCATATTCAGCATTCTTCCCCCTCCAAACGCTGCAAGTCGAGTTGATGCCAAAGAGCTTGATTTTGGTCTCATCTGACCACATCCTGTCTCCCAATCCTCCTTAGAATCATTTAAGTGTTCATTGGTAAACTTCAGACGGCCCTGTACATGTGACTGTACAGGGGGACCTTGCGAGTGCTGCAGTACTTCAAACCATTACGGCGTAGTGTGTTGCCAATGGTTTTCTTGGTGAATGTGGTCCCAACTGCCTTGAGATCATTCACAAGCTCCCCCTGTGTAGTTCTGGGGTTATTCTGCACCTTTCGGATGATCACCGATACCGCACAAGGGGATATCTTGCATGGAGCCCCAGACCTAGAGCGATTGACAGTTGTTTGGTGTTGCTTCCATTAACGAATAATCGCACCAATAGTTGTCTGCTTCTCACCAAGCTGCTTACCGATGGTTTTGTAACCCATTCCAGCCTTGTGAAGGTCTACAATCTTATCTCTGACGTCCTTGGTCAACTCTTTGGTCTTGCCCATGGTGGTGAGGTTGAAGGTGTGAAGTATGATTCTTTGGACAGGTTTATTTTATACACATCACCAGTTGAGATCAGGTGTACCTTGTTAGGCCTAATGAGGACTAATCTGTGTGCTTCTTGGGCACATAACTGGTCATTGGGAGCCAGAATTCTTGCTGTTTGCTTGGGGGTTCAAATACTTATTTTCTGCATCAAATACAAATAAAGCCATAAATGTTATAAAATGCAGTTTTCTGGATTTGTTTGTTGATATTCTATTTCTCACTGTTAAAATACACCTACCATTACAATTATAGATCACACATTTCTTTGCAAGTGGCCAAACTTGCGAAATCGGCAGGGGTTCAAATACTTATTTTCCACTGTACAATTAGATCTTTAACTGTATTTATTATATATATATATTTTTAAGAATAGGCCTAAACTGAAAAAAACTGAAAAGATAATAATGATATCACTGCTTATAATATACATTTTATATCTTGTGTTTTCCAGCTCTTTTATGTATACGCTTATGTTTTGTGTATTTCTGCTGCTATAAAATAGATCTATTACATCATATTTTGGAAATTACACAGTTCAATCCAAACACAGCTGGTTCAACCCATACAATTAAAAATGCAAGGAATGCATCCAAATAGTGGCTTAAACGCGTCAGAAACACAATTATAGTTTAATTATAAAAAGGAAAGCAGCTTCTAGTGTATTTATTAGCATAACTATTACATTTTAATTTTCCATTTACAATTCCATAAGTAGATCTATTCTTAGAGATACACATGAATTACATTTTCTAAATAAAGCTACAGTATATACTGTAGTATGTTTATATAGGCTAGTGTGGATACTATGTGCAAGAGAGAAATACAATTAGAACAAGGTTGTTGAACGAGGCCAACACTGAAAGGCATAGAATATCCTCTTTGCCAGAAATCACAATAGTAAACAATCTTATTTTGTGCCTCTGGAGTTACAATGTTTTTGGGAACTACCACTTATCCATTTATTCATTGTTATGTTGACCAGAATAACCATTTGAGAAACATTCAAACCTCTTTCTTTTCATCTAACCACCCATTCATCAAAAAACCTCACCTATCTATAAGTACCAGTGATATTTAACCGCCAAACGGTATTCTGTGTGTGTGCCATGATATGGTAGAAAGGCATAAGCCACCATCATGTTTCTGTTTTGATCTCTCCAGACTCAAGTGTCTGTCCCTGGGTTTTGGCCTGAATACGGACTTCAGAGTGGAGCACAGATTGCACTGTTCCCCTGAGCCAAATGAATAGTGTATCATGCTCACACTTCTGACACTCCAAATTGTTTTGCCCATTTCTGATCGTTTGAGTTATACTTGTTGATTACCATTATCTCTGCAGTTGTTTGTTTATATAGACCACCACTACACACAAAAAAATGTAAACGCCAACTGAACGGAACCAATCAATGTTAGGACTAGTTTTGCAACAGTTCTGAACTACCACAACACAATTGGACTGGTTTACTATGATGGTGCCTGTTTATCACACTCATATTTGTCTGTTTACCCAGGGTTTTGTCAGTCTGACACTGACGGTTTAACCCATTAAGGATGGGTGTGAGATTTGCATGCTTTAGAGTCAGCACACGTTTTACAGGATCATCGAGATCATCGAGAACAATAAATGAAAAATGCATGGTGATTTGTTTTCGTGCAATCTTATGGACAATCTACACAACATTACAGAAGTACAGCCTCACTACATTTCTAATTAATAGTTAAAGTGGTTCTTGAGATATTGCAATGTTTCAGTTATAAGACACATGCATCCAAAAAAAATTGTAGTGATACAGTGACTGATACAGATACAGTGACTGTATTGAGTGTCATTAAATTTGAACTATTAAATCATAAGATATTGGCCATAGAATCAATCAGGGACCATACTTTAAAATTGCATTTGTCAATAACTTTGATTGAACAGTTTGATGAAAAAAAATATTTTAACAACTGTTCATCACCACGGCCTGGAGATGAGGCCCACCAAATTGCGTCACAATCAGATGAAGTGCCTCAGACTTTGAAATTGAAAAGATCATCATTTTGGGGGTGGAAATTGTTGGTTATAGGCCCATTTGATTTGGAAAATTACAAGGAATCAGAGGAAATGAGAAGTTTTGTTCAGACCCATGCAGTTGCTGAGATATGAGTCGAAACACAAATGTGCTTATTATAGCGCCCCCTTGTGGCTGATTCTTAAGATATTGACACGTGTCAATTGTAGCGCCCCCTATGGAAACAATTTCACAAAATTTGACATGCGAAGAATGTCGTAGTGATTGTGTGTATTAAGTTTAATTACGTCAGAATATACAGGCCATATACTCTCTAATATGGCATAGAGTCAGTATAGGCCACATCTACAAATTTGATTGATGCATAACTTTCAAACAGATTATTGAATGAAAAGTCTTTTAACAACCTATTGTCAGCATTGTCTGTAGGTATACCAAATTTTGTGAGATTCAGACGAATGACCTCTAACTAGTTTTACTTTCACTTTCGTTTTTTTGGAAAAGGACAGGCGGAAATTGGCGAGAAATGGGTGAATTCGATTTGGGAGCTTCTATGGAATCAGAGGGAATTTTTAATTTTTTTTGTAACCAGTATGGTTCTGAAGAAAAAGTTCATTGGGCTGTGTGTCATCATGGACATCAGGGAAAGACTGTTGGTGACAAAAGAAGTGGATTTGCCTCAAAGCCATGTCAAGGGACAGATTTGCAATGATATGTAGGTAATGTAATAATGTGTCATATATGATTTCATCCAAAACAACTTACATACTTACCTGTGTGAATACCTACTGTATCTGCATTTTCAGGTATCTCCACCTACAAGATGCACATGATGTGGACTGCTCTGAGAAGCTGTGGAAAACTTCTTAACCAGTCAATTTCAGTCACTCCTTGAGGTATATGGTTTTGTGACAATAGATGGGGGAATTCAAGAGAAGACTTGCCTTCCATACTGTCTAATTACCACGATCCCACTGAGGGGGTCAGTGAAGAGAAGGAAGCAAGAGCGAAACCAAACCGAGGTTGCAGTGCCAGCATGCCTTTTTCATGACCAAAAGCACATGAAAGGTGTAGATTTGCTGGATCAGATGGTCGGATGTTATCAGTTCAAGTATCACTCAAAGAAATTGTGGAGGAGGCTCTTGTTTCTTTTTACTGGCTGTCAGATGCTACAATGCATAAATTGCTGCACGGTGTGCTGGAAGAAAAACATTCACAGCCAAGTACAAGAGAGTGGCTAGAGACGGCGGCAGGAGGACCTGGAACAGGAACTTGTTACCCCAGTGACAGCAAGGAGTGCTCCTGAGCAAGACTCTCCCAGAAGAGAAGGGCCTGCAGGGACTGGCACTGATGCCTGTGTCACTGCCACCATCTGTGGTTGCAAACATGGCAAACGAGGCCGTACACATCAAGTGCTTTGGCAAGCACATCCATCGACATCTTCACTTAATAGAAGATGATTATTTGATGACTTTGTATTACAGTGCCACTGTGTTTTTTTTACATTGCCACTAATTTTTCCATAAAATGTTAATGAACATTAGGGCAAAGGCAATCATTTTTAAAATGTTTAAGCTCTCAAATGGTTTTTATTTCATGTTTCTATCAGCTGCAGAGGCTGGGAAATAAAGGTGTTATTGACCGTTCTATCAAACACCTCAGGAGGTTTTAAAAGGGTTGTTTTCAAACAATGCCTTTAGGTTAGAATACTTTTTTAGAGGGCGCCTTGGGTCGTAATGGGTTAATCCACCCAGCACTGTTGTTTGGTGGTCCACCTTGGCTTCAGTCAGTTTCATTCATCATTGTTATGGTCTTGTGTACACTAATACCAGTAATAAGCATAACGGCACATATATCACAGGGGTGTCCAGGAATTTGGCTCGGTGTGGTGTCCCTTGGATAGACTCTGCACCCTTAGACAGTCCAAGATAAACCACCCACTTTATGCCATCTTCCTCTTCCTGTTCCTCTTCTTTCACTTTGTGTCATGGCATTTATCTGCTCCTGTCATTCTGTCCTCTATGATCTGGCAGAGTTGTCACATTGATGTAATTTATATATCTAAATGCAAATGTGCAACCTTCAGGGCTGTGTTTTAAGAGTCTTTGAGGGGGCTTTATTACAATGGCCTGTGTCCTTTGTATACAGTGCTCTCTGGTGGCAGTGAAGGGAAGTGCGGCATCCTTTTGGCTATAGCGGAACAACGCAAAGCAGAGGAGTACGACACGACAGGGAGCCTTTGAAGAAGCTGCAGACTGGTTTGAACATGATATATTGCTTTCACAGTATTCATCTCCCCTGATCGTTATGCTTGTTTGGCATCAGTAGTCATTGGCTCACATGCACACTTCCCAGATGTTGCACTGAGGAAATAAATTGGCCTTTGGGGATTTGTAACAGAGCTGAGGATACCAGCATAGTAATGCATAACAGTGAATACACACACACACACACACACACACACACGTACCCATGCACACACGCACACACGCACGCACACGCACACACACACACACACACACACACACAAACACACACACACGCACACGCACACGCACACACACACACACACACACACACACGCACACACACACAAACACACGCACACACACACGCACGCACACACACACACACAAACACACGCGCACGCGCACACGCACACGCACACGCACACGCACACGCACACGCACACGCACACACACACACACACACACATATTCACAAACACACACACACAAACACATGAATCATACACACGACACGCATACCCACACACAGATACACACATGAATCACTCACCACTGGAATGAATGTCTCTTTTTCAGACAATAGAGCAAGCCTTCAGCATTGCTCAGTTGTGCTTCACAAAGTATGCCTGGTCGCAACAAACCAACATTGCATAGCTACGGGGTTAGTGTTGTGCTTTTATGGTTTTGAGAAATACTTAACGTCAGCACAATTAATCATGCTTTTAACGTGTCAGTCTGTTTGAAACAGTTAGAAATAGATGCATTTGTAAATAACGTAGTCAGTAGTTGCACTTAGTACAAAATATTCAAATTTGTGTTAATGTACTGCATCAATAAGCATAAATATTTTCTTCAAAGTACCAGTGTGTTGCGTATGAGATTTCAAGGCACTGTAATGACACCCATCTGCTGCACTTAACTATCATGATGACCAACAGGAGGCAGTCAGCTTCCAGTCTATGCCACTCTCACCGCAGGTACAGATGACAGACAAAGGGATTATCCAGCGGAGATATTTTGCTTTATTTTCAATAGCAACTGCAATACACATCTGCAGTTATAACAGATAATCATATCGGAGTAAAAGTTATATGGCTGCCATATAATGTGAACTCTGAACTCTGAAGTCAGTGATCTCTGAATTCTTGGGGTCTGTGTGCACATAAATGTATTTAAATGGCATCATGGCTGTAAACGTACGTTTTTGCCTAGTTTGTTGATGAGGGACCGTATTCAGCACAGGAAACAAGACAAAACTGTGGGCACATACGCTTTGGATGTGCAGCTGGAGAGCACTTCTCTTGCAATGAGCCATTCTCATGCAATATAGTTCTTTTTGAGCAATGCCATGTCATTTAATGTCCTAGATGTATATACTCAACAAAGATGAGGCCTTGCTAATATAATGTATTTCTTAATATAAAAACATTCTCTCCATGTTAAACTCCAGACACCGTCACACACCATGTGAAACGGCTTCTGATTGTGAGCCCCCTCTCTAAATACAAGCTATTTGCAGTGATACAAATCAGACACAAATTGACTCACTGGAACAAGTCTATGCAAAGGGGGGAAAAAAAATCACGAGACAGAAAAAAAACTAGCGCACCCTTGAAGAGGAGAACAAAAGAACGAGTGTAGAGAATCGGGAGGCATTTGCTCTCTCCCTTCTCGCTGCCTGGTCCCGCTCGGCCTCGGAGCTCCGTCTGCGAACCGGCGCGGCCCTTCGCAGCCCCTGTCATTACGGTCACGGTCCGAGTGAACTACGCGCAGGAATGTCTGAACCACACCAGCGCCGCTCCAAAGGTCCCAGAGGAGTGCCGTCCGCTGTACAGCTGCACATCTCACTGCAAACACGGCCACGCTTCACAAAGCTCCCTCAAAAGGAGAGGTTATTCTGCTCAATTTGGTGTATACTCTCTCTTTCTCTCCCTCTCTCTCTTCACTGGAGGGCAAGCCCTTGGCTGTAGGCTCTAGGCTTTAGGCTATACTCTCAGTCCCCTGAGTTTCCACACATGTTTTCTATGCCAAGCATGAACTGCTGGATGCGAGACAACAGAGAGAAACACTGGCCTGTGTTACTAAGGGCCTTTGCCTACCTTACACACTGTGGGTGAAATCCCCGCACACGTCGTAAGTTTCTATTCTGTTGTGCTGCTCACATTCTGAGAAATGTACTCAAATGTGTGGTTGGCTGTTTGCCATGGGTGGTGACGACGTCTTTATCTGATCGGCACGCTGAGGGAGAATGTCAGACTGTGACAGCTTGTCACTTCCGAAGCAACTGGGCAAAAGCGCACACCTGCTTTCCCATGCTTCAGGACGGGAGAAATGAGAGCATGAGCAGGTTAGCCAGTGGCTTGGCAGGCTGAGAGAGGAACTCATTTCCCCTGAACGTCTGCAGGATGACAACCCTTGCGAAAGGCCAGAGCAAACACTGCAGGGCCTGGGAACCTGGCATACCTGTTCTGCCTCACCCTGCCTGTCTGTCTGTCTATCTGTCTGTCTGCCTGGAGTACCGTCACAAATGCCCCCCAACAACACACTATATACCAAATGGAGTCTGTTAAGTGTGTTAACCTCGACAGAGATCTGAACGCCTAAGGAGGTTTTTAAAGGAAGCCTGCAAGAAGTTAGGGACTGGGAGACTTAAATGTGTAAAATGTATTATAAACACACAGGTATGGAAACAGGAATCAGAATCAAGAAATACTCAGAGAATAATTTTTTTTATAGCAAATACATAAACATATTTTTATTCATAAAAGATTTACAATATTTTACATAGACAAGGACAGACATGTCACCCCCTTTGGATGCCCACCTGTATAACCCTCTGGGGAAATAATCCATAGCAAATCAATAACCAGGGATGGAAAATCGATTAGCTCCGGTGGGGGTTGGGGGCTTCACAGGAGAACAAGCATCTGGTTGTTGTTCTTTATTTAGCGTAGTGTGTGTTCATGCATGATTTTATCATTCTAGAACCAAATAGCACGCAATACATTTTCAACCAAGTTTTTATTTTAATCCGTATGATTTTATGTTTACGTCCATAAGCAAATTTAATGGGGGGAGATCCGTATCATTTACAGGCAATCCGTATAAGTTGACATGTATGCAAGGATAAGAAGAAAGGCACAATAGCTGATGCTTCTGGTAATGCATATATCATGGGAAGCGCTTTCAGTGTTCAGTGAGTGTTGATATGCTGCCACACTCACACATCACATGTAATATATCTTCCCTTTTGGTGGCCTTCCTGTCAGCATGGTTGGGATGTACTCGTGTATACTGTGCTTGTTTTTTGGCAAGAACAAGTTTATAAAGCTTCTTTATAGAAAACATAAAAGAATGACTTACAGAACACACACACAAACGCACGCGCACACACACACACACACACACACACACACACACACACACACACATGCAAACACACACAGAGTAATATGTGTACGTAATTTCATGCAGACACACTTCAAACATACTCACACTCTCTCTCTCTCTCTCTCTCACACATGCACAAACACACACACATAAACACACACACGCACAAATACACATTTTTAAACACAGATACATAAAGATACACAGTAAAGTCCCATACACAGACACACACACACACACACACACACACACACACACACACACACAGAGACACACACACACACACACACGCAAAGATAGCACTGCATCTCTGTTAGTCCTGAATCATGATTCTTTAGTATCACCATACAATCTTTTGTGTATACCTACTGTATGTCAGAATCATTATGGTTTCATTTTCTTTTTGGCTGTCTATACATTTGGCGCCAAAATACATCCGTCTGGGAAGGCCAGTCCCAGACTAACTTCACCACACACCCTTTAAAAAAATACATGGGCAACAGCCCAACTGTGTCCCCAATATCTCCTGTGTACGGATAAGCATGTAAAGTGCTCCAGTCTTTGGTTATGAAAGACACATTAGAAACCCATATCCCACAGTCCACTTCTTACACTTCAACATACTACACTGTATGTATAAACACCTTCCAGTTTCCATTATTAAGGTGGGGGGATGATAGGGGGAACTTGTTTTGAAGTCATGTGACTCAACCCCTGTCCCTTGCCCCCAGCAGAGATATGTGAGAGAGAAGGCACTTCAGAGTTCTCAAAAGGCACATGGAGGGGTTTCTCTCACTTCCCGTCGTTCTGGGACAAGTCTTCCGGAATCTTCTCCTCGGAGCTGCTGCGGCTGGACAGCTTGTCCATCTCGTCCTCTATCTCGTCGAAGCGCTCGGCCACGCAGTGGGCGGTGAGCCGAGCCTCTGGGTCGTGGTCCCAGCACTCGTCGATCGTGCCGCACACTATCGCCACGCCCTTACAAGGCAAAGCAGGGAAAGTCAAATCTTGTTACTACAGGCTAGCGGATTAGTTAGCTGCAAACAGGTACGGACAGAGCAGACAGAGCATGCTTTTTTTGACACATAGTTTCTTTTTTCTTTCTCACTCAGTGAGCTGGCTTCAATCTGTCTGTAGCAATGTGGAGCTGAATCCAAATACTCTCACAGTTACAGTTAGCTAATGTTAGTGTTAGCTATCAAACTACATATTCCCCTCCAATCATTTAGATAAAGATACGATCTTGCTCCTGCTGTCATTTATCTGCCACTCTGTCACTTAGACACGCACACCTTCCCGCCTTACCTGATGTTTGCTCCAGCTGTCGGGGATCTCAGGCCGCCCCCGATCTCTCAGGACGTTGTCCTTCATGCTCTCCACACAGGGGTGCTCTCGCACTTTGGACCCGAACGGCGGCTCATACTCCTTCACCTCTGCAGGACGAGACACACACACACACACAAACACACACACACACACACACACACAGACAGAGAGAGAGAGAGAGGACGGAACATTAATCACCATGGCCCGGACCTGGCGGCCCCTAAGTCCCGGCAGAAAACATTTCACCGTGGTGAATTACTGTTCAGGGGTTCAAGGGCAACTGTGGGCATCGGGGGGAGTCAAAGTTAGCAGCCTGAGATGGAGGAACTGCTGAGGGGAGGAGAAGAAGGAGAGGGAAAGTGTGTATTTGTTACTGACTTTTTTTTTCTTTCCCATTTGGTTATGAAAGCAGTCACCAACGAGTAACTTCAAAAGAGGCTACCAGCTACACCCGCTGAAGTTCACCAGTGGGCTGGATCAGAAATATCGCTCCGCTAGTGAATGGCATCACAAATGAAATATCTCTCCTGTGGGACGTGCGCCAGAGCATATGAAACTGACCTCATGCCAGATGCTAAAACCCATTGACATGGTCGCTCAGGGTTTTCCCATCATTACATTTCACACTCACGAGTGCGAAAAGATAGTGGGTCAACCCCTGTGAAAAAAAAAACAAAACCAAAAACATTCCGCCGAATGGAAACTGGAGGTCCGTCATACACAGGGCCGGTGGTACACGGTCCTCCCCGGTGCTGGACGGGCCCACAGGAAGTGGCTGGTCCCGGACAGGAGGCGAAGGCTTGTGATTTGGGACCCCGCAGAGAAGCTGACTCCACAAGCGGCCACTTCCTGTTTTTGACAAGTGGACTTCCCCCGTTTCAATTTATAAACCAAAAATACGCCCACTCTGGCCGTATTCTTAAAGCTGGAGGCAGGCGATCCTGGCCTGTTTTTTTGTCTCCCCTCTTTCTCCCCCCAGCACCCCCCTACTGCCTGTGGTCAGATGGAACAAATACCACAGCTGCCTACCTGCTAGTCCCATAGCTGGGCAGGAGGCGACTGGGAGTCATTTTGGCTCAAATGGAACAACACAAAACCAAACAATAAGGGCCAAAAACCCTGAGCTGCCGCTGAAGCCGCTGAAATGCATTCAGTGGCCGTGTGAAAGGTTTAGATGTTGTACTGATTACAAACACATAGCGTAGCATGGTCACACAGTGGCATGCGAGCACAATGGTCACACTCAAGAGCCTCCCTCCTCAACCTCGGCCCCCACGCAATGGCAGCTATGTGAAGAATGTTGAGGGTTTTATTTATTTATTTTTCAGGGGCGAACAGATGTCACCCAGGCTTTGGGCCTCTCTCGCCCCGGCTCCAGGATCCAGCCATGCCAACCCCAGAAGGGAGGGAGGGCAGGGTGTGGTGTGGCGGAGTGGAGTGGGGCGGTGGTGAGGCGGCGGTGGGGTGGGGTGAAATGGTTTACAGCAGTTTCCCTTTCAGATTATCCGTCTGAAACCACTGTGGGTCTGCTGTCTGATTCCCTGTCTGGGACCGTTTCCCTCTTTCTCTCCCTTTCTTTTCGCTTTTTCGGTCTCGTGCTCCCACTCTTCTCTCTCTCCCGCTCTCTCTCTCTCTCTCTCTCTCTCTCCCCCCCCCTGTTCACCTCTTCTACAGCTGAACTGAGGCATGGGTCTCAGCCATGCTGCACCTCCACTCACACATGATGGCCCAGTTCAAGTCAGCAGGTTTTATGAGGCTTCTTTCCTGCTGCACTGAATATAACAATGATGCACCCTCTCATATACACTAACCCCCCCACCCACACACACACACACACACACACACACACACACACACACACATGGCCTCCTTCACACACATGACTGCCATCGTAGGTGCAGTGCCACATCCTGCTGAGGTGAAAGTGGGCGCTCCGTTCTCCTCTGTGACTGTCTCTGCTGTGTACATGAACTCTCCCGCATCCTGCTCAACTGCCTCGGTCTGCTGGCTCTGCAGACCCTCACTGAACCCAACGAGCGGAGGTGAAACACATGTGCTGTCTGCGCTATGGGTCTGCGTCTGTGTCTGTGTGAGGCTAAACTGTGGTCCAAGCTGTGTACACTGACCGGTGGGAGAGAGAGAGATGGAGAGAGAGAGAGAGAGAGAGAGAGAGAGAGACAGGCTGCGGGGTCTGTGGAGTGTCTCTCTGACTCAGAGGGGTGCCAGCAGCGTGCCACTGTGCCATGCCATGCGGGGCCACTGCTGCAGTGAACCTGAGCTCTGCTCTGGTGGACAGGTCGCCTGTGTTGGATCATGCCACCTGCTGCCCGGTTGCTGCCCAGTTGGAGCATCCCCCTGCTGGGTGACGCTGTGGTAGGCAGTGTGCTGGTCGAGGCGTGGTGGTCCTGCACATGGCACATGTTTAGCCCCTTCCACTTTAGCCAAACCATTCAATGGGCAATAAGGTTGGTCTGGGGAAGTGACATAAAATGGGACTAGAACATACAACTGGCACAAGGCTAAAGTGGCAGAGGGAGCTGGTAGGGAGGAGAGAGTGAGAGTCAGAGTGAGATAGAGCATGAGAGAGTGAGATAGGGACAGAGAGAGAGAGACAGAGAGAGAGATAGAGACAGAGAGAGAGGGTAAGATAGAGACAGACAGAGAGAGAGAGAGAGAGAGAGAGAGAGAGAGAGAGAGCGTCTAAGAGACTTATGAGTGTAATGAAAGCTGTCTGGTGATGGCATCCCTTGTGTCTCCACTGCCCTGTGGGAGCCAGTCTAGTCTGACACGTCCCTCTCGTCCAGTGTCCTCTCTGGGCAGGAATGTAGCCCAGTGGACGGGAATGTCTCAGCCACTTCAGATGAGCTGTCAGCAGCCGGGGAGGCCAGCAGGCTCCTGTCTCCTATCTGATTCACACCAGGGCAAGCAGGGGCATGTGTGTAACACAAACCCAACACTCCTGTCACTATGTGTGTGTGTGTGCGAGTGTCTATATGTGTGTGTGTGTGTGTGTGTGTGTGTGTGTGTGTGCGTGTGTGTGTGTATATGTTCAGCGTGTGTGCATGAGGGACCTTCACTGCGGGAGCATAGTTACTTATACAACACACACACAGATGTACATACAAAATTCTATCCCCCCCTGTAGCCCCGGGCGAAGACCATGAATACCTCAACCTGAGCGCAACACATTCCAGCCCGTTCCTGGAAGCTGAAAAACTCACTCGATGTAGGTCACAGACGGCGGGGGAGTCAAAAGTGTCTTGTACAGTGATTTCCTCTGAAGAACTTTCCCGTATGTGCCCCGACGAGCGAGCTCCACACCGGGCCGGCAGGCTGCATACTTTCACACAGGTTTGGGGAGGGAGGGAGGGAGGGCGGACAGACGCCGCTGGTTGAGCAACACTTCAGAACAGCCCGAGCATGTCTCCAAACCCTTCCCACAGGCCCGCCTCACTCTCACTCTTGGTAAGTAACAAACATGTTACATTAGCACTTAACACACCCACACACCCCCCCCCACACACACACACACACACACGCACACACACACACACGTGTGCATACAAGCACACACATACACACAGAAGCACATACCTGCATCTGCTGATAGCCTGCAGGTCTGACTCACATATACTTTCAACCTTGTCTTGGTAGCAAAGTAGCTGAGTAGCAGACATGTAACAATACACCCACCCACGCCTGGATATAGACACAAGTAGTCACACACACACACAGAGATCTGACACACACAGACACACACATATAATCTCACTTGCATACGTGCACATCACACCAAACACATACATACACACAGTCCAAAACACACATACGCATCCACACATACACAACCACAGGCCCTACATGTCCTTAAGCAGCTGACAGCATCTATATTCACCACCTGACCAAAGAAGGGAAAACGCTTGTGATGGTCCATTTCACATTACGCTCATTCCTGGCATTCCTGTGGCGGACCAAGGCACTGGGGTACCATCCCTGTGTAGCTTAAAAAAGGAGGGAAAAACAGGAAAAGGGCGCGCGCCAGATCATAGATCACGGCTAAGCACGGGCCCAGCGCTCGGGAACAATGCACAAAGCCACACCGGCCCCCGAAACACAATGAGCCGCTGGAAAAAGTCCGCCCGCCCGCCCGGCCGGCAAACTATTTGCGGCAGATGGTGTGTCGTGCATAGGGTCTCTCCGAGGAGCGCCCACCGAAACCACCCACCTCCAAAAATAAATGCCAGAGTTGAACGAGGACACAGAACGAGAGGAAGCCTAGAGAATGAGTTTAGACGCAAGGGTTTTTACAGGGCTGTGTTGGTCAGGCGAGGAGCTATTTCAGACAGGACCATTTTCACTACACGTCTGTTTCACCCTCCATTAGCGCTCCCTCCCTCCCCTCTGCGGTTAGTTCTGCTCCGTTCACAGATGCAGAGAATAGAGCTCCCTGGTCGCACTATATGGGCTAAAAAATGCATTAAATTGCATTATTCAGAAATACAACTAGTCAGCGAGGAATGCTGGCGGCCAACTGACGGGATGAACCAGGGGTAAAGTGATATTTCCACTTCAGTAGATTCTGTGCCCACACCCCCTTCCACAGGACCAGACAACCTCTGTCAGCAGGTGTGTGTGGACCTACCTCCTATGGCGGTGCATCTAGAGGTGATCTCCCACAGCACCAGGGCCATGGAGTAGATGTCGGCCTGTTTGAAGGACTCGATGTTCTCCAGGTTTATCCTGGACTCCAGCACCTCCGGGGCCATGTACCTGGCCGTGCCCACCTGAGGACAAAAAAGAAGAAATCAGATATGGTTGAAAAAAAAATGATTATACGTGCGTTGAGAGATCACTGTGTTGCTTGCTGATGGGCTTGATTTAATTGTGAACGAGGCTCTCTGACCTCAAGTGGTTGTGTCATTATCTACAAATGTTTCATGACGCACTGTCAGAGAAAGTAGTTTAGAAAGAAAAACGATTTCACTTCAATCAGAATATTTGTGTAACCTACACGCACTGCTCAAAAATGTGTGATGATGACTTGTGCTGACTTGAGCAAAACTGAAGACTCAGCAATGTAACCAACTTGTAAACACTTCCATGAGTGGAAATCATATCTGCGAGCATTAACCACAAATTAGCCTAGCAGTCAATCAGAGAGGTAATGCTATCAGATGTGATAACTATGGCCACACCAGAGCACTACTTTTCTGTTACTCTGCAAAAAAAAAAGGGGGTGTATGTTGTTTTCTGACAGGTGACTCATCACCTTTCGCACATGCATTTGCAGCCACTGTATCACCCATGCCCCCCAAAACACACCGCTCAAAGGTCATGTGAACGGGGACAGGCACGCCAAAGGGGGAAATTCCCTGCAAAGTTACCGCAGAGGAGAGATTCGCAGACTTCCACTGTCAGTGACCGACCGACTGGTTC
Organism: Clupea harengus; assembly: GCF_900700415.2. Classification (NCBI taxonomy): domain Eukaryota; kingdom Metazoa; phylum Chordata; class Actinopteri; order Clupeiformes; family Clupeidae; genus Clupea; species Clupea harengus. The sequence goes on along the minus strand of NC_045162.1, from coordinate 25,344,036 downwards.
TGCTTTGTCTCAATAACACGCCCCGGCATGATTTGTGAATGAGCTTGACAGAATGCCTTACAAATGGAGCAATGAAACAAAATACAAGACAGTAAAATGTGAAGTGACCTTTTTGGCTTGAGAGAGTTATGAGAAAGTGAAGTGCATGCAGTTCAACTGATCTTGTGTTTTTGTTGGGAACTGAACCTATTGGCTTGTTGGCATTGCTAAGCCAGTACAATAGCCCCATCCAAAAAACACTGTTGCAACACACAAAATAACTTGTAAACTGCTAACTGACTTCATACTGCAGTGCCACAGCAGCTGACGTGCTTGCTGTGAGGGTGCTGCTGACCTGTAATAGCAGGGGTTCAAGTGTAGGCCAGGGCAGCTGAAGGGCAGTCAACTTAGCTGCCCCTTTCACACCTACCCGTAAAGTAAGGCAACTATTATTATAACGGGACATTGTATCGGCTTTGGCAGAGGAAGGGAGGTGACCGGCACCTGATGTGCTGTAAGTGTTTAGCTTCTAATTCTGCATGTGTTTGAGTGTAGCTAGCTACAGTCCATGAATTCCCACCATCCCAGATCAACTCAGCTCTTTCTGACGCACAGTGGTTCTTAGAACTATTCTGAGACTGTCAGGAGACTGACAATTTCAAAAAAAGGCTAAAGACACAGCAGATTCATTTGTCAGATTCATAGTTTATAGTGAATATTAACCCATGCACCCAGCATGTAACCAGTTCATTAATAACCTGTGTTTTTTCGCCAGCCAGGTAAAGCCTTACCTGTCCGCTATTGGCCAGATCATCCACAGACAGCGAGTTATCCAGCCTGAGGGCGAGCCCAAAGTCGCAGAGGCAGCAGCAGAGGTCTTGTTTCACCAGGATGTTGGAGCTCTTCAGGTCCCGGTGGACGATGGGCACCTTGGGCCGGCCGCCGGTGCTGTGGTCGCTGTGGAGGTGCGCCACGCCGCGCGCCAGCGAGCTGCCCAGCACCCGCAGGTCCTCCCAGCTGATGACGTGACGCATCAGGTAGTCCTGCAGGTTGCCGCACGAGTGGAAGGCCGTGATCAGCCAGTACTGCTTCTCCACCTTGCGCTCCTCGGCCGTCAGGAAGTGCAGCACGTTCTCGTGCTTGAGGTCGATGTCGGAGAAGATGTCCTTCTCGTTCTTCCACGAGGCGTACTCCTCTTCGGGGAAGATCTTGACGGCCACCGTCTCGAACTGCTCCGAGGGGTTCTGCTTCAGCTTGGCCTTGTAGACCTCTGCAAAGCGGCCCTTGCCCACCAGCTGGTCCAACTCAATGGGCAGCGGCTCGGTGTTGTGGTTGAGGCTGTTGGCGTGCGTGGAGCTACTGTCCGAGCGGTCGTCGTCCATCATGATGGCGCAGGCGTCGCTGCAGTCCAGCGGGCCCTTGCGCTTGTGTGGCTTGCGGGTGTCCCACTCGCTCTGGCGCCGGCGGTAAACGCGGTACCAGTAGAACATGGCCACCACCAGCACGGCCAGAACCAGCAGTGGTAGCAGGCTCACCAGGATGACTGCAGCCACCTGGGACTCCACGGTTGGCCCTTGAACTGTGGCAGAAATGAAGAGTATTAAAAAAAGTCAGTTTGGATAGGAAAACTGATAGTGATTGAAATAATCTTCAGTTCATTTTCATTTTTCATCTCATTTCAATGTTCAATTTTGTTTTGTTATGGTTTGTTTATTTATTGTTCTTCTGTACTATGTAGCCTCAATCAGGGCATTGCTGCAAAAGAGCCCTGTGCTCAGTCAATTTCTCCCTGAATAAACAATGATGATGATGATGATGATGAATGTATTTTAGCCAATCTCAAAACTGCATATAGCAGATAGTGTTTCAGCATTTATGTCCTATCGTTGATAGGCAGAGTCCGGCTATCAGGCTATTAATACTTTAATGCAGGCTACCTATCTCAGTGATAAGCTAATTTCGAGCAGTGATTGCATAACTACTCTGAAGTGACTCCTGATATTTTTACACACGTAAACACAAGGGCGATTAGCTCTGACATTCACTCCCACCAGCCAGACTATTATCAACTCAGCAACAGGCAGGCAATGTTTAGCAGTCAGAGAGAGGAATGCTGCTAGAGGGTTTTGGGTAGAGGGCACACCAGGCAGAGAGCACAGAGAGGTGGGGTCTCCCACACTGCCTGACGGGGCACAGCTCAGTGGAAGAACAAGCTGTAGTTTCCCACCTCTAACAAACTATAAGGTATATATTAACCCTGTGGATAGATATATACCAGTACTGTATGAAGCCTGTATTCTTATATGATGTATATTATAAGACGTTTATAAGAGCCAGATGTTTCTGTGTGAGTTAATAACACTTAAACATCTGAAACCTATGTTAAGTAACCAGTCACATTTCCTTGGTGTTTAATAATGTGACAAATATTAGTCGAGTGTACGTCCTATTGTAAGAACACCCAAACGATTTGCATGAGTTCTTCTTAATGGCGGCATGTTAAACCCCCCTGTTTGTGGTGTGGTTGGGAAGGTCCAGGTGGAGACTCAGGGCCCACTGAAAGCCTCCTCTATGCCTTGAGTGTGTTCAGGGGGGAAAACTACTCTGGCACCACCAGTGGCCTTGGCATGGCGGGTAGGACCCAAAGACCCAAAAACACCTACTGCCAGGGCTGTGGGCAGGATGTGGCAGTCGCTGCCCAGATTGTCAACTCATTTTAAATGAAACACACACACATGTTCTTGCTCACACACACACAAACTCACAAACACACACACACATGCACACGCACACACACACGCACAGACTCACAGTCACACACAGGCTCACCAAGTGTGCCAGACACACAAACATGCTCTTACTGGCACCAACACAAAAGAGAAACACATACATAAACATGGTAAAGCTTTAGGTAGATCTAGAGATCGAGAAAACAAGATTAAAGTAAAGTCTTAGCGCTTTGAAACACACTGGGGAGTGCTTTGCCAGCATGGCCCCAAAAGCCTATGTTGAAACTACAGACTTTTCCAACCAAATAAATAAATAAAATTGGATGCCAAATGCGCGGTTCACACCTAGTATTCTTTACAGCCGGTGGTGTTCTCCTGTCCTAAGGTTGTGCAATTACACAGGCAAGACTGAAGGTGCCAGAGGCGGCAGATTAATACGCTTGTGGTGAGGTCAGTGTTCCCTGACTAGCTGTTTGACTCAAAATAAAAAGCGCTCTAATTGCTTCAATATTTGCAATGTGTTCTGAATAACCGAATTCCGAGGAAAGAATGACAGGTTTCCCATAAAACTGCTTAATCTAGACATGATTTCATGAGAAAGCTGGGGGTACAAACCACCCGTTACGGAGGTCCCCCAGGTCCTGACATTTTTTTTATCTGCACGCAGGGTTTTGGCGGTTCTTCCAGCCGAACGGGGCTAGTGTGAGAGCATCGAGCGTGCAGATTACCACGGCATATTAAACCTCTAATTCCCAGACAGACAGCTGTGTCGATTCGCCGCCCTGTGATTACCACCATGGAGCTCATTCAATTCGCACAACGCCGATGATGATGATGATGCTTTAAGTCGCGCCAAAAGGGGCTGTGTGGAAGAACGTTTTTTTTCCTCTGCCTGTCCGTATGGTGCAACAGTGAATGGCTGAGCGTCTTTTTTTTTTGCACAAGAACATTCTGTGATTAACCAATGTCCCAGGCCATCTTAAAAACAGAGATTCCCATATCTATTAATAAGTGCCCTTTGGACCCCTGTTCTCCTGTTCAGAGGCAGTGTTGGGGTTTGTGCCAGAGCAGGACTGGTAACAGGGCCTATATACTTGAGCGTGAGGAGCCCTCACTATTTGTTATGGTTACAACGGTGTTTCAGAACATGGCTCACGCCATAAACAAACCCTCCTCCTGGCTTTTTTCCCTCTCTCCATACCCTCTCTCTCTTTCTCTCTGTCTCTCTCTTTCTCTCTGTCTCTCTACCCGCTGTTTCTTTCTCTCACCCTATTTAGGTTTGGTAGACTGTGACTCACTCACTTTTTTTAAAACTGTCTGGTTTGGGACTCCAGGCTAAGATTCCTCCGCATGGGGGACCGACACACACACGAAAAAAAAAGATCTGCACCGAACAGAAACATACAGACTGACTGACCCCCCCTCCCCCCACCCCCACCCCTGTCTTCTGTCTCTTCTTGTTTTTCATTACAACAGCATCTGATAAAAATACCTCAGGAACAGGGGGGCTGAAGATGATTAAACTACTACTCAGACGCTCCGGCATAAGCGCCCGGGCCTGACTCACTCACCGCAGCTCGTCCTAACATACACATCACATACATTCATGTTTCTGCAGCTCAGCGGGGCACCATCGGGGGCCGAGGAGGTCAAGGGTTCAGTATCTCTGAGCAGACATGTGGAGGAAACGTGCATGTCGAGAGTCTGCTGAGTGACTGTATATCTCAGATGTAATAATGTGAAACTGATGCAGTCTCTACTGTTGCATCCACATGCTGCTATCACTGTTCTTTCAAATCCTGTGGAAATGAGCGTTTGGGAAAGTTATGTGATGAGGTTGAAAGATTAGGCTATCTAAAGTGCTTCTAATGGACTTGTGGAGTCCTTATGGTCAGTATGA